>NC_081412.1:489008157-489242476 GCF_030272615.1 Cryptomeria japonica
GGTCATATTATGTCCTATGACCCCTTAGGACACCATATGACCCCTAACAACATAATTTTGTGTCTTAAGGAGTCATATGGTGTTCTAAGGGGTCATATTGTGTCCTACAGCCCCTTAGGACAACATATGACAACTAATGACACAATTTGGTGTCTTAAGGGGTCCTATGGTGTCCTAAGGGGTTGTAGGACACCATATGACCCCTATGGATACCATAGGACCCCTTATGACACCATATGGTATCGTTAGGGGTCATATGGTGTCCTAAGGGGTCATAAGCGGTCATGGGACACCATATGACCTCTTAAGACACTAACTTGTGTCATTATGGGTCATATCATGTCCTAAGGGGTCATGGAACAACATATGACCCCTTAGGACACCATATGACCCTTGACGACACCATATGGTGTCATAAGGAGTCCTATGTTATCCATAGGGGTCATATGGTGTCCTACAACCCCTTAGGACACCATATGACCCCTAACGACACCATATGATGTCATAAGGGGTCCTATGGTGTCCATAGGGGTCATATGGTGTCCTAAGGGGTCCCAGGACATAATATGACCCCTTAGGACACCATATGACCCCTAACAACACCATATGGTGTCATAAGGGGTCATATGTTGTCCTTAGGGGTCATATGGTGTCCCATGACCCCTTAAGACCCCTTAGGAGACCATATGACCCCTAACGACACAATTTGGTGTCTTAAGGGGTCATATGGTGTCCAAAGGGGTCATATTTTGTCCTACAACCCCTTAGGACACCATATAACCCCTAACAACACAATTTGGTGTCTTAATGGGTCCTATGGTGTCCTAAGGGGTCGTAGGACACCATATGACTCCTATGGACACCATAGGACCCCTTATGACACCAAATTGTGTTGTTAGGGGTCATATGGTCTCTTAAGGGGTCACAAGGGATCATGGGACACCATATGACCCCTAAGGACAACATATGACCTCTTATGACACCATATGGTGTCATTAGGTGTCATTAGGGGTCATATGGTGTCCTAAGGGGTCATATTGTGTCCTGGTACCCCTTAGGACACCATATCATCCCTTAAGACACCAAATTGTGTCGTTGCAAGTTATATTGTGTCCTAATGGGTCATATTGTGTCATATGACACTTTTAAAACATCATATGACCCCTTAGGACACCATATGACCCTTTTAAGACATCATATTGTATTGTTATGGGTCATATTGTGTCCTAATGGGTCATCTTGTGTCATATGACCCCTTTAAGACATCATATGACCCCTTAGGACACAATATGACCCCTTATGACACCATATTGGGTCACTTTGGGTCCTATGGTGTCCTAAGGGGTCATATTGTGTCTTACAACCCCTTAGGACACCATATGACCCATAACAACACAATTTGGTGTCTTAAGGGGTCATATGGTGTCCTAGGACACCATATGACCCCTATGGACACCATATGACCCCTAACACCACCATATGGTGTCATAAGGGGTCACATGTTGTCCTTAGGGGTCATATGGTGTCCCATGACCCCTTATAACCCCTTAGGATACCATATGACCTGTTATGACACCATATTGGGTTGTTATGGGTCCTATGGTGTCTTAAGGGGTCATATTATATCCTACAACCCCTTAGGACACCATATGACCCCTAACAACACAATTTGGTGTCTTAAGGGGTCATATGGTGTCCTAAGGGGTCATATTGTGTCGTACGACCCATTAGGACACCATATGACCCCTAACGACACAATTTGGTGTCTTAATGGGTCATATGGTGTCCTAAGGGGTCATATTGTGTCCTACCACCCCTTAGGACACCATATGAACCCTAATGACACAATTTGGTGTCTTAACGGGTCATATGGTGTCCTAAGGGGTCATAGGACACCATATGACCCCTATGGACACCATATGAACTCTTATGACACCATATGGTGTTGTTAGGGGTCATATGGTGTCCTAAGGGGTCATAGGGGGTCATGGGATACCATATGACCCCTAAGGACAACATACGACCTCTTATGACACCATATGGTGTCGTTAGGGGTCATATGGTGTCCTATGGGGTCATATTGTGTCCTGGGACCCCTTAGGACACCATATGACCCCTTAAGACACCAAATTGTGTTGCTATGGGTCATATTGTGTCCTAATGGGTCATATTGTGTCATATGACCCCTTAGGACACTATATGACCCCTTAAGACACCAAATTGTGTCGTTATGGGTCATATTTTTTCCTAATGGGTCATATTATGTCATATGACCCCTTTAAGACATCATATGAGCCCTTAGGACACAATATGACACCTTATGACACCATATTAGGTTGCTATGGGTCCTATGGCATCCTAAGAGGTCATATTGTGTCTTACAACCCCTTAGGCCACCATATGACCCATAATAACACAATTTGGTGTCTTAAGGGGTCATATGGTGTCCTAGGATACCATATGACCCCTATGAACACCATATGACCCCTAGCGACACCATATGGTGTCATAAGGGGTCATATGTTGTCCCTAGGGGTCATATGGTGTCCCATGACCCCTTATGACCCCTTAGGACACCATACAACCCGTTATGACACCATATTGGGTCATTATGGGTTCTATGGTGTCCTAAGGGATCATATTATGTCCTATGACCCCTTAGGACACCATATGACCCCTAACAACCCAATTTGGTGTCTTAAGGGGTCATATGGTGTCCTAAGGGGTCATATTGTGTCCTACGACCCCTTAGGACACATTATGACCCCTAACGACACAATTTGGTGTCTTAAGGGGTCATATGGTGTCCTAAGGGGTTGTAGGACACCATATGACCCTTATGGATGTTAGGATTCCCAAAGATACTGAGAGGGGGGGTGAATCAATATCTAACAGGTGTATTGATTTTCTTAACTTATTAAATGAAAAGCATTTCAAAATTGTGTACCAGTAAACTAAAATTAATGCACTAAATAAGAACAACAACCACAACATGAAAGACACACCATAACACAATATTTTTAAACCTAGTGTGGAAAAAACCTCGGTGGGATTTGTGACCCACAATATTCGCTTACTGGCCAATAAGAGAATATTACTATTATAATAGGGGCCTGCACATGTAGGAAGGCCAACTGCCTAAAGCTCACTGCTTAGATACAAAAAAGAAGTCTCACTGACTTACAAAAGTGGATTATGAAAATCCAATGTCATGTACTACTACAAAAGGGCATTTGCTATGCCAGATCCAGTACCGGTTTAAGCTCTACAACTTCCAAAACCTTATTCCAAACTCTGCCTTAATGTTCACACATAATATCCATCATATATCCTACATACGAATGTTCTCTAAGATCTCATACTTATATATGAGCCTTATTACAATATGCTTTGTCGGATTCCAAAAAGATATTAAAATTAATTACATTTTGCAATAAATAAAATCCTATCGGCCAGGGTGTCGGTAATCAATCTTTTCGGTGCCCGTGAACGTATGCCAGTGTAAAGTCTGTCGGTGCCAGTGCCTGCCAGTATCATATGATTGTAAGGTTTCCATCAATGAAAATACCTTCAATCACCTACAATTTCTCATTGGAGTGTGCATTTGCCAACAATCTCCCCCTTTGGCATTGATGGCAACACTCATGAGAAAAATCCAAAAAGTGTTGTCCAAAAAAGGTTTTACCAAAACTGTCAAAACTATGTGCTCTAGGTGCTCCCCTTGAGCTAATGATGTCTTCTGCTGGTCATTTTTCTCATCTCCACTACTCCCCCTTTGGCATCAATGACAAAGGTTGTCATTCAATGTCAATTGAGTGTGGTTCCTGCCTAGTTCCTTGTAATTTGTTTATTAAAAATCTAATAAATTTCTATTAAGGCAACATTCAGGCTGTTGTAAAATCTCTCACTATCTTTCAGTGCTGCTTCAATTCTCTGAATTGTACCGGTGAGAAAGTGCATTTGCTCTTCCGGTGTCTTATGTCCTGGAACAAGAGCCTCAGAAATCTCTTTTCTCAAAGAGATGAGGATATCCAGTTTAGGACTTAGTCTGCATTTAAGTTCTCTTGCCTTAAACTTTATCCTTTCCTTGTCTTTCTCAAGCTTTTCTATTTTCTCTTCAAATCCTACAATTTCCTATTCAATTACTAATATTGAGTCTAATGAACCTATCAAGTTATCAACAATATAATTTATTTCCTTCTGGGCTATGCCGATATCTTTATCTATGTCTTTTGTCAAAATGTTTGTTTTACGTGCTTCTCTATACAATTTCTTGAAGTCCAAAATTGCTTTACCTAATACCGATAATAAGGTTTCCATATGTTCATATTATTCTTTACTATCTCCTCAAAGAATTTTTCCTTCTCCTTATTCATTTTCTCTTTGAAGGTGTCTTCATTTATCTGATCTAATGTTATTAGGTTGCCGGTTATATACTTAGACAATGTGTCTAATTGGCTCAAAGAATCTTTATTTTCTATGTTACACTTTGGAGCTATCATCTTCAAAATTGGTAAAGTGTCATCTATAGCCTTATAAGCTAGTGCATTACACTTTTTTATTTTCTTTATTGAGTCTAATAGTACCTATGTTACATTTGTAGGTCTAAAATCTATCATAGATGTTTTAGATTACTGTCCAACTATCTTTACAATTTGTAATCCGCCAGTGGTACTGTCTATGAAGGAGCATGATGCTCTGCCAATTTCTCAGTGTTTTCCTTAGTATGAACTTGTTGCTCTACCGGTTTCTCAGTGTTCTCTCCAGATGGTGTCTCTGTTTGTGTCTCTGAAGATTTGACTGTAGTGTCCACTATCGGTTTTTCTTTGTTTACCTTTGTGCTGTCTACTGCTGGTGACTCAGTAGGTTTTTTAGTTTCAATAGTTGTCGGGGGCTCAGTAGATGCATCAGTATGCACATCTATGGTCTCTACCTTTCCAATGTCCAGGGGTTTATTTGTTCATTCAGTTTTTTGTTGTTCCACAATTCCAATGTTTTCAACTCCAATATTTCCTGTTGGTGGCTCAGTTACCACATCTCTTTTGTCATTTGTTTCCTTATCCACCACAATATTGACTTCTTGTGTGTCAATGTTCATTGTGTATAACACCTCAGAATCAGGATTCATATCCTCATGTGGTGTTTCCATACTCTCTGTTGCCAGTTGTGTGTCAGCAGTTTGTATCAGTGGAGTATCAGAAGGAGGTGGGGGTAAGTTATATGTCACCTTTATGCTTGGAGGTCCACCTACCTTACCTTTCCCCTTATCCTTGTCCTTTTATTTTTGATAGACTTTAAAGGTCTTTGGTCTCTTAAGCTCTTCTTGTTTCTCTTTTTCAACAAAAAATATATCCCACTGATCTGCAGTTTCTTTTGTTATTTCATTTACTCTGCCTACCATTAGTGCAACATGTCGGTGACCAGTTGAAAATACTGTCCAGTTGGCTTCACTGATCAACTCATCAATTTCCTATGTGGATTTCACTAGGTGAAATGCAAGTAGCTTCTCTATTTTTATCTTTTTGTCCAATTCCATAATAGGTACCCTTCTAGCCTCTAATCTTTTGTACAAATCATTGGGTATCTCATCCACAATTTCCATCAAAAATTTCTTATAGATGTCTAAGTGTAAGATTACACTATTTTCTATGCTCTCCTTTTCATCATTTGATAGTGTGTTATATAACTTACTGATGTTTTTCAATTTCCTATCTTCAGTTATCTCATCTAGAAGTTTGTCCAAAGGTGGAATAACCTGTCTTTCTTTTCTTTTCTTTGGTTTCAATTTCTTAGCCAGAGGCCTAACTGCCTGTTACTTTTGTCTTGTCCTTCTATGTGTAGGTGAGGGTACCGGTGAGGGTTTTCTTTTCCTGACTACCCTTTTAAATTTTGTTGGTATTTCATTGTTTGAGGAAGTAGCAATCAGTGAAAGATGTGCTTCTGGTTGTAGTCCTTCCAATTCACTCTCTTTAATACTAGTTTTGTTCAATACATCTTTTATTGCTTTTGCCTGCCTTGAACCTCTCATAACTATTTGCTTAGTTTGTTCAAAAGGTCATTAAGAGTTTCTTTCTCATCATCATCACTCTACATCTTCTCAGAAAGTTCTCTTCTTTTGTTCCTAGCAATAGTGAGATTTTTCTGAAGTCCTTGAATGATTTCCTATGCACCCTTCAGATCATCTTCAAATTTGATATTCCTCAACTTTTCTGCATCATAATCTGCAAGAGATGTTTCTAGTTGCTTTCTCAGATTATCCATTTGTACCGGTGTCAGAATCTTCCTCAAGCAGTTAGGCTTTTTAAAATACAGGACCAAGCTCTAATACCAATTGTTAGGATTCCCAAAGATACTGAGAGGGGGGATGAATTAGTATCTAACTGGTGTATTGATTTTCTTAACTTATTAAATGAAAAGCATTCCAAAACTGTGTATCGATAAACCAAAATTAATGTAGTAAATAAGAACAACAACCACAACATGAAAGACACACCATAACATAATATTTTTAACAAGGAAACTCGGTGTGGGAAAAACCTCAGTGGGATTTGTGACCCACAATATTCACTTACTAACCAATAAGAGAATATTACTGTTATAATAGGGGCATGCACATGCAGGAAGGGCAACTGCCTAAAGCTCACTGCTTAGATACAAAAGAGAAGTCTCACTGACTTACAAAAGTGGATTATGAAAATCCAATGTCATGGACTGCTACAAAAGGGCATCTTCTATGCCAGATCCAGTACCGGTTTAGGCTCTGCAACTTCCAAAACCTTATTCCAAACTCTGCCTTAATGTTCGCACATAATATCCATCATATATCCTACATATAAATGTTCTCTAAGATCTCATACTTATATATGAGCCTTATTACAGTATGCCTTGTCGGCTTTCAAAAAGATATTACAATTAATTATATTTTGCAATAAATAAAATCCTGTCAGCTAGGGTGTTGGTAATCAATCTTTTTGGTGAGGGTGAATGTATGTCGGTGTAAAGTCTACCAGTGCTGGTGCCTGCCAGTATCATATGATTGTAAGGTTGCCATCAATGAAAATACCTTCAATTACCTACAATTTCTCATTGGAGTGTGCATTTGCCAACAATGGACACCAAAGGACCCCTTATGACACCATATGGTGTCGTTAGGTGTCATATGGTGTTCTAAGGGGTCATGGGACACCATATGACCCCTTAAGACACCAAATTGTGTCATATTGTGTCCTAAGGGGTCATGGGACAACATATGACCCCTTAGGACATCATATGACCCCTTAAGACACTGTATTGGGTTGTTATGGGTCTTATGGTGTCCTAAGGGGTCATATTGTGTCCTATGACCCCTTAGGAGCCCATATGACCCCTTAGGACACCATAAAACCCCTAACGACACCATATGGTGTCATAAGGGGTCCTATGGTGTCCATAGAGGTCATATGGTGTCTTACGACCCCTTAGGACACCATATGACCCCTTAAGACACCATATTGGGTCGTTATGGGTCCTAGGGTTTCCTAAGTGGTCATAATGTGTCTTACAACCCCTTACAACACCATATGACCCCTTAAGACACCAAATTGTGTCGTTATGAGTCATATTGTCTCCTAATGGGTTATATTGTGTTATATGACCCTTTTAAGACATCATATGACCCCTTAGGACACAATATGACCCCTTATGACACCATATTGGGTCTCTATGGGTCCTATGGTGTCCTAAGGGGTCATATTGTGTCCTACAACCCCTTAGGACACCGTATGACCCATAACGACACAATTGGTTATCTTAATCTCTCTCTCTCTCTCTCTACTAATCTTTCTTTCCCTCCCTCTCCTTCTCTCTTTGTTTGTCTCTCTGTCTCTCTCTCTCTCCCTCCCATAATATCTCTCTATCCCTCTCCCCTAATCTCTCCATCTCTCTCTCTCTCTCTCTCTCTCTCTCTCTCTTTCTCTCCCTAATATCATATACTAATTTATTTATAAATTAATATATTAAAATATTATATATTAATATATTAATAAACATTAGATTAATTGTGTGAAAATTTAGTTAGTGAATTTACTTATTAAAATAGGACATCTGATTTGTGTTGTAAAATTTTCAAATTTAAAATTTCGGCTCGTGAATGCTTTGGGATTTGGCTTGGAAGTGACAAGCCTGGAAAGTCAACTGAAAAAACGTGTTTTTCAGTATTCCTTGATTTTCCAAACTTTACACTCGTGGCTGACGACTTTTTTTGTAGCCAAAATTAATAAAACAAAAAGAGTTTTTTAAGGACGTTCTCAGCTTTCCAACAATATAAGGCTTGTCTTATTTCGACTTTAATAAATAATTATTATTTGTTTTCTAATTGAATTCTGACAATAGTCCTGATTGATAGACTGATTGAAAAACACTCATAACTTTCAAATGATATAACATTTTTTGAATCCGAAACATGCATCACATCTTATGCTTCGTCTACTATAGGGAAAAATTTTTAAAAAATAAAAATCATAAGGTTTTGACCAAGTTAAGGTGGTCAGACGTAGGAGTTTCTGAATTTCTGAAAAGTTGTAGTAAAAAATTCATAAATAATTATTTACTTTATAAAAAACTATAAAAAAATGTGTGTCACATCCGGACATGAGTCTAATACTTATATTATAAATATTATGAAAAATATTATGATTTGATTGTGATTAGGGTGGTCAGACATAGATCTACTTCTTATCTTTTTCCTAAAATTTTAGTACCACTGCATTGAAATTTGAAATTTTCATCAAATAGGATTTTTTTTTTCCAAAAAAAAAACTAGTAGCTTAGAAACTACATTCAATTTTCTATAGATTCTCTTCTTACATATTTTAAAAATAATGTTCACAACTTATTCAAATTTTCATGTCAAGTTGCATAACTCTGATTTTCTGAAATTTCATTGCCACTCAAGGGCCTGTTTTGGCACACCATGATCCTACACATACCCTTCTATTTATACCGTCCACAAATAATAGTAACTTAATCAAGTCAGCCTAAGACCAACCGATTCATGAAACGTGCTAATGGTAACATGTCGGCTCAGATCACTAAGAACAACCCCAAAGCATAAAACATAATGCGGTCCTCTAGGAACATCGAAAAAGATACAAGAAACATAAATCCATGATCCGCAAGTTGCAGGAATCAACTGCAACCCATTCCAACTTCGCTCAACACATTGCCAGACTAACTGGTAAGAACATATCAACTAGGCCAATACCATAATCAATAACTCACCGGGATTAAATCCAAATGCCATGAAACTCGAACACGACAAAGACCACGAACACAAGGGAATAAAACCAAAAACACGATGCTAAACTCTTAAACAAGAAGAAATGCCACGATCTTCAAGCAATTTCATTGAAAACTGTTTCGATGAGATTCTGGCCTAGTGGATTGAAGCTAGAAGGGCTGAGGTCCAGATTAGGGTTGAACTGACAGATTGTTTCCGGAGGTCGATTTGATATGAGGATGATCTACAAATCTTATGTTTGTGTTGTAAGAATTGTTTGTATCCTGGACTGCGATCCAGCATGTGGCATCTGTAATTCTTCAGACTGTAATACGAATTGTTCATATTGTTTACTGGTTATGTATTTTGTGATGTTACCGGTTGTTCTTTCTGCTATTTTTGGCATTGTGTTACTGGTTATCGGTATATTTTGCATGGTGTTTGTGTTAGGCTGCAAGGATGAGATGTCTTTCATTGGATCTCCCTACCTTGGCTGCATCAATTTTACATTACAAAGGGTTGGAAAACTCTTGATGCATAGACTATAAACAAATATATTACAACTTCACCATGTCATACTACTAAACTTGTGAATTTAAAAATAAAATTAGAGTCAAGCATTTGTGGTCTACACTTTGGGTGTTTTCAATCATTCAATATTAGTAATTTTATATTTATTTCGCTCGATATGATAACTTGGTTGAAAGCTCACTTCAAGTCACCTTAATAGGATTTCATCTCAGATGTGTGCATGTGTATGGTTTTGTGATTTAGACGAAATCTTAAAATTATAAATGTTTAATGAGTTTTGTTTGATGATCACATTGTTTATGTATGCATTGCCAACTTATGAGATTCAATACAACTATATACCGCAACAAAGTGAATTGTTCATTATCATTGTCTAGTTAGAGTGGATTTATTTCATTATATCTCTCATAACATCCTATCTCTTGATGTGTATGCCATAATCAAGTTAGAATGGGTTGTTAGACTAGAATTCGTTTCATTTTCATGTTCATTATTATTAATGTTATATCATTGAAAAATCCAAGAACCAAAAAATCAATATCTAAGAGATTTGACAATGAGTTCTAGCTAAACTTTGAGGATTATCAGCAAATTCCCCTTGAACAAACTACCCCATATGTGAGGCCCTACCCCGACTCATCCTAGCATTTTAGTATTTTTTTTATGTTGAGACTAATATGGATGCTTTATTTTTATGCATTATGGATTTGGAACTTATATGATTCCATGATTTGGATAACAATGATATATATTGATGCTTCATTTCTATGCATTATAGATATAGAACTCTATGTGATTCTAGAATAGGATTACTTTGTGATGATGTATGTTATTATTGGAATTGTAGGACTTTACTATGATGATAGAAATAGGATGCATGTTTATGTATGGATCAAAATTATGAGGATTATGATAATTGCTTATGTGGATTTATTTTGATACAAGATAAATTGATTTTGTTTAATATCAATTGTATGCAGAGTGTTTGACGTGTATTCTTATTCATGTGTTAAATATTATATGAGGTTATTTGGAAGTACTAATGTGTAATTGAGATGTGCAAGAAAATTATCCATGTGACCATGGAAATATTATGGAGAACCAAACCTAGACCTATGTACGTTCGTAAAACCAGGAGTTGTCTATTTGGAGAGACAACACCCCATATGTATCGTATTTTATTTGTAATAGTGAATGATGCATGTGTGTTAAATTTTATTATTGATTTATTTAAATCCAACAAGAGACAATTTCCATGTGTAATTTTGTAATGTATTTTATTGTGTCACTTGACACATGTGTTGATCTATGTCTTGAATTTTGACTTGTCTCTTGAAGGGAGTTGTTCAACTATAGCTTTTTCAAACATTTGAATGTTGTCTAAAATTTTCTTGGGTAGAGAGTCTTTGGAGTGGTCAACTCAGGTTTGACCCAAAGGTTAACTTCAGATGGGTTTATAAGAGGTCAAATGGACTCCTAGGGGTAGATTAAAGGTTTTTCCGAAAACCCATAAGGTATATCTATGAGTTAGGAGTGTTTTTAGGCATGTGTCTACTCCCATGTGACTGTTTAGTCATCCCAAAAAGTGGGTTTTCTAAGATGTGCGAAAATTCAAAATTAGAAGGTGCCATCTAGGTTAGATAACCTTCCCTTTTGATGAGAGATCCCTTTTGATCTTTTTCTTACTTTTTCCTTTTTCAATTTTAGAAACCTGTGAGAACCCTCACTAAGGTCTTCTTAGGCAAGAATGAGAGATTTTGTGGGTAATCACCCACTCTCCATTTTTGGAGACTATGCATTTTGAAAAGTTGGTTTTTGGATTCGAAATTTGGCTAAGTGTAGAAGGGAGGATTGTGGATTTGGGTTGCTCATCCTCAAACTAGTTCTAGCATACCTTTGGGTAGATTAAAGGTTGGTTCATCTCTTTGCTTTTTGCGTTGCATGTCTATGTTGGAAAATTTGGTTGTATGTGAAAATGATTCTCTTGTATTTTCTTTTGTGAAAATGATTATTATGCAATCTGTCTTTTATTTTCTTGTATGCATTTTATGTGTTTTGGGAGTAACCAAGGCCTTCTACTCTTGGGAGAGTAGGATGGTCTTGCGGGTGGTAGAAGTTTGACAGCCCTCAAGTGAGAGACTCTCTTTATGAGAGCGAACTCAAGGGGTGTATTTGTGACCCTTGCTGCATGGCCTGGTTTGTGCATTTGGGGGTCATAAGGGGAGAAAGTGTGGCATAGATGCCTTGGGGGGCATAAGGAATGTGGGGCTAATGATCTTATGAAATAACTTTGTTTGCCATGAGGTGGCATTGTGTTCTACCATTCTTGCAGTCTCCTCAGGGTATTTGGTCCACTACCACCCATGTAAAAATCATCACATTTTGTGATGGAGTGTAGCCTTGGTTCGGAAAGTGTTTGCTATATGTTTTTCCCTTGCTTGTTGTGTTTGCATGTCTGTAACCTATCTAGGGCTTGGTTCTCCAAGCTCGGGGGTGGCTTCTAGTAAGCCTAGGCTGGGAGGTGAGCCCTCCATGGTCATAGCCTATGATTTATTTGCAGGTTGTTTTGAAGAAAAGAAAAGGACAAGTAGAAGTTGCAGGATTTATTTGTTTGTAGAAAAAGATTTGGGAATGGAATATTTTATATTTTAAGTTGCAGCAATGTAAAGGGAAACTAAATGTTGTATCTAATTTGAAAGGAAATGTATCTATTTTATTTAAAGTACCCATTTAATAGAAATGAGGGACTAGTTTGGGTATCTCACCCTCTTGTAACGTTGACTATATTGTACTTTAAAAATGCCTTAAATAAATGCATTATTTCTGTTAAATTATTATTGCATAAATGAAATATTTCTGTTGGGATTTAGCTATGAAATGTTCTGAAAATATTAATGTTTGTATGCATGTTACTTTAGGAAGCAAGAAGTTCATTTTACCCCCCTTAAGCATTTGGATTATTGGAGAAGAATGAAATAGGAAAGCTTGCATGTTAGTAAAAGAAAAATTAAGCATTTAGTCTCAATCATTTATTCTCAAATACATATCATGGTTTAAAGAATTTACATGCATATCTCTAAGGTTAAATTCAAATGGTTCTAGATTAATATAGCTGGTGTTTAAGTTTATTTAATTTTGTCATTTACTTATTTGTAGAAATTAAAATCTAAAGTTAAATAGTCTATCTAATTTAAATAAAAACATATTTATATAGTTGTTGTATAAATTTATTGAATTTTGTCAATTATTTATTTGTAGGAAATAAATCTAAGGTTATATAGTTTATGTCATATTTTAGCAACATGGAATTTAAAATAAAGAAAAAAATAAAAATACATTGATCTAAATCTGAATATTTTAATTAATCTGTCAAAACGTTCAAAAAAAAATATAATATATACTGCATAGTAAAGTTAGCTCTAGTTTTCATATTTATATCTATATGAAAAATACATTTATATATATAACATATTTATATTTATATTACATTTATATATATAATATATTTATATATATATAAATATATATTATATTGTTTTTAAATTAAAAAAAAAGGGAAATAAATTTTTTCTTTTAAAAGGGGGACTTTAGGTTTCGGGGAGCTCGGCCCCCCCGCACAGTGGGTGGCGACCCCCAGCGGTGGCCACAAACGCCATTGTGGGCCACAACCCATAGTTGGGGAGGCTTCGGCCCCCCTCTATGGGCGGCGCCCCACAGCGGCAGCACTACCGGGCTGCAGGCCGCGTTCCACAGCGGCAGCGCTGCCAGGCTGCAGACCGCATCCCATAGCGGCAGCCAAGGCCGTCTCTGTGGGCTGTGACCCGCAGGCTCGACAGTGGCTGTCCCTATGGGGAGCCCCCATTGTCACTACTGCCGCTTCCCCCCTTCGAAAAATTGCGGCCGCCTCAAAACCCTACGCCATGTCTTCGACCCTCCTCCCTGCAACACCAAAAAAAAAAAAAAATGAAAACAAGAAACCCTAACCTGGTTGGGTTAGGGTAATTCGGAAATTGTAAAAAGAATAAAAGGAAAGGTTAGGATAATACCTTTTATTTATAATATTAAGATTTTAGGGTCAGGTTTTAATATAAAGAAAATAGGGTAGAGGGTGGAGTAGTTTTATAATATTTTTAATTGGGTTTTCATTATTATTTAAATATTTTAGTTAACTCATAGTAACCATAGCCCCATAGGACTATCTTGCATGGCTAATACCTAGCTCACAAGGAACCTTGTAGTGTTTCTCTTCACTTTTCAGGAGAGGTAATTCATCATCGGGTTACGTATCATTTTTTGTACTAACAACATAGTCAATAGGAACTTTGTAAGATTATACAAAAAAATTAAAATTTAGTAATCCAAACACTCAAAACTCTCAAAACCAAAGATCTAATACTATGTTAGAAATCTGAAATAGATGAAAAACCAATATCTTTATATGAGAGAGATGAGTTATAAAATTTTAAATAAAACAACACAACTATAGACTCATGATTACAAGAGAGGTGCAAATGTCAAGATGGCAATATTGCATTAAGATCTCAAAGAGATGTTTTAGAATAATGATTGCATGAATCAACATACACGAATGCCAACCTATGTAAGATGATTACAATGTATGCAATAGAATGCAAAATAATGAAAATATAAGCTTGTTAGTGAGTTTATATAAAACTAAGGATAAGATGAAGGTACAAATCCAACCAATAGGGCGTGATGAACAAATAGTCTAAAAATAGAAAAAGCTCCACCCTTTAAGGA
The DNA here is from genome assembly GCF_030272615.1 of Cryptomeria japonica. NCBI lineage: Eukaryota > Viridiplantae > Streptophyta > Pinopsida > Cupressales > Cupressaceae > Cryptomeria > Cryptomeria japonica. Next base: position 489,022,706 of record NC_081412.1, read on the forward strand.
TTGTTTAACCCATTAATGAAGGGAACACCACCTTTTATGGAAGGGAACACCTCAACACCATATCTTAGTCAAACTCACTTTATGAAGCTGAGAAAGCTTAATAAAAGTGTGAGAAAAACCTAGGACTAAGAAAAAAAAATGTTGACTTGGTTACCACCTCCTTTGGGATTTGCGACATGTGCTTCCTCCCTCCTCCCATGGATCCTTGTCTTTGGTCACTCTCTCATTCATTAATAGCTCAAGCTTTTGGCATAAAGATAGTGGTGATTCCAACAATTGGTATCAAAGAACTGGGTTATGAGTTGGAATCCCAGGAGGCCTCCTTCATTCCATTGGTACAGAACCCTCAGTTGGTGTTGAGGGGGAGATTGTTGACTTGGTCAGCACCTCCTTTGGGATTCGTGACATGTGCTTCCTCCCACCTCCCGTGGATCCTTGTCTCAGGCCACTCTCCCATTTATTGACAGCTTGAGCTTTTGGCATAATGGCAGCATTGATTCCAACAATTGGAACACCTTCGGGATTCATGACAAGTGCTTCATCTCGCCCCCCATGGATCCTTGTCTCTGGCGACTCTCCCATTCGTTGATAGCTCGATCTTTTAGCATAACTGAAATGGTGATTCCAACAATTGGAACACCAATTGGTTGTGCTTCCTAGGGTTCCATGCACATGTCATGAATCCCAAAGGAGGTGTTCACCAAGTCAACAATCTCCCCCTCCGCATCGATTGAGGGTTTCGCATCGACAGAATGGAGGCCTCTTGGGATTCAAACATGTAACCTAGTGCTTTGATATCAATTGTTGGAATCATCACTGTCGTTATGCCAAAAGCTCGAGCTATCAACAAACAAGAGAGTGGCCAGATTCAAGGATCCATGGGAGGCGGGAAGAAGCACATGTCACGAATCCTGAAGGAGGTTCTTACCAAGTCAACAAAAGTAACCCACTAGGAACATAAAATCCTACACTAACAATCCTAACCTTGTTTAAAACCTCATCTAATGTTAACACTATCCCTATTAAACCTTAACACTATTTTAACCTTATTCCTTACCATAATTTAAATGTAACCCTAACCCTAATTTAAACCTAACCTTAAATTTTGTTAAACCCTAACATTAACCCCTTACTAAATCCTAATTAAAAATTGAAGACTAACCTATGTTGGCCTTAAATATAACCTTAATTGAGTTAGACTTAAGGCTAGAGTTAGTGTTAAGGTTAGACTTAGAGTTAGTGTTAAGTTTAAGGTTAGGTTTAATATTAAGGATAGGGTTAGAGTTGGAGATATAATTATGATTAGGGTTATGGTTAGAGATAGAATTATATTTAGGGTATTAAATGAATAAGGGTTAATGAAAGGGTTAGGATTAGTGTTGCATTTAAGGTAAGGATAAGGGTTAGGATTATGGTAAGGGTTAGGGTTCATATTAGTGTTAGAGTCAGTATTAGAAATAGCATTAGGGTTAGGGTTAAGATATAGTTATTATAAAATATTTGAGAGTAGAAATTGGTGTATCCATGAACTTTGAAATTGGTGTATTGCAATAAAATATTTGAAATTATGGATGTTCTTAATAATTAACCAATTTTATTGCAATACATATGAGATAACATTAGTGTTTGTTTATAATTAGTCAATATTCACTAGTACATTCGGAGCTGATTTCCAATGGCCGTTTGTCGGATTTTTGACGAGTTTTCGTCGGAGTGTCGACAAAATCCATTGTCGAAAACTCAGAGTCGGATTGGTTGATGATGCCATGCCCGTTGGAAATTCGACAATCCAATGGACTCTGTTGACGGTCAAAGAAGTCGTCGGTCGAAAGATTGGTATTCTTCGTAATTCTGATGATGATCATTTTTATAAAAAAAATAATAATTATCATCGATATAAAAGAGCCATCGAAGGAAGGAAATGCCAAAAGGACTCACCAAAGATAATAACTTCATCGACAAAAGATATCAAAGAAATTAGAGAGGGTCTTCATCGACGGGAAAAGTTCTCGAGGAAATAATACTATCGGTGCAACATAAAAAGGACTCACCGAAAGGTGCATTTTCATTGAAAGAATAATATCGATCAAACAAAAAGAAGCTACATCGATAAAAGATATCGATGAGGATATAGGTTTCAAGGAGGTTAAACTTCATCGACAAAAGATATCGAAGAAAGTAGAGAGGGTCTTCATCGACGGGAAAAGTTCTCGAGGAAATAATACTATCGATGCAACATAAAAAGGACCCATCGAAAGGAGTTTTTTTATCGAAAGAATAATATTGATCAGACAAAAGGAAGCTACATCGATAAAAGATATCGATGAGGATATAGGTTTCAAGGAGGTTAAAAGTCATGTTCTCGATATGCGTGGTTTTGCTGATGTAACTTTATCGATGAAGAACGATAAGGGAAAATAAAGAAAAGCTTCGGTGAGATAATAGACTCATTCATCGACGGGGCATAGTGATATCGATGAAAGAAGTATTTTGATGGAAAAATAAAGGAGGACACCGAAGCCCAAGGTTTCTTTGACATAAGACCCGATGGATATTAGATATGTTTCAATGAGGAGACAGCCATACTGACCGAATACAATATTTCGATGAAGGGAAAAAATACTTAAGTGAAGTAATATTTGAAACAAAAGTATTGTCGATAGAAACAAAGAGATCGATGGACTAAAGAAACAAATGATCGAAAGACATATCCTCATTGAAATGATTATTGATTGCTGTGAAAATCATAAATAAATCCCAGGGAAGGTCACATCACCATTAAATTCAAATGTGTGCCGGAGTGACCATTGTCTAAAGCGCCATTACTAACTGATTAAATATGCCATAAGTAGTGGATCAACCATCAAAGGACACAGCATTAAGGAATTCACAGGTGACAAACTGAAAGTAGGAATTGGGAGAATTCACAGATAAAGCTCAGTAATTCCAAGTAAGTTGTTTGCACACAGACCTCTTTTTCAAAATTCAAATGGAATCATCATCTAAAACTAATAAGACCAGAAAGGGAAAAGAACCTATCGCTACAGAAGAAAAACCTAAAAGAGAGAAAAGGGAAGGGTTTTCTTTGGCCCAGGACCTAATTGATTAGTGCCCATCATCCAGTTTGAGGTCCAAGAAGATTAGAGCTGATGAGGAAGGCCCGAAGGACCGGTTTGAGGATCTTGGAGATATATGGACAGAGTTGAGAGGGTATGAATTATTCATATATGGGTACAACAGAAGAGTTGCCCCTCAACCTATCAACAATTTATGGTGATTGAACTTAGGAAGGTTAGATGTGGCTAATGTATTCATGAATGTGGAGCTCATGAAGGCATTGACAAACAATTATGACCCTAAAACCAGGACCATATATAACTACATGGGTGAGCCAATTCTTGCAATCACAAAGGAGGTTATTGACACCATGTTCAAGTTGGATTGGGGATTTGAAGAATTGATTGACCTCAAGAAGTTAACAAGTGAATATTTTAACCTAGAGCACATTTACAAAACGTGGAGACTCCCTATACATAGACCTAGGAATGCAGGGTCCTTAGTGCCACTAGGTCAAGATGACAAAGCTCCCTATGATGTCAACTCTTTCCATCCATATTTCAAGTATACCTATTACTGTGTTGCCCAAGTTCTAGGGATAAAATCCCATCCTTTGATGGATATTGCAGCCATGGTCATTTGTGCCGATTTGTAGTCTAAGGACCCCCGCTCCTTTGATTTCTCTGCTTATTTGGCTAAGGTTTTGAATCATGGGTTAGAAAAGTTAAAGGGGGATGTCATCAATGTTCATTTCAAGCATTATTCCTTACTTATGCATATGCTATTGTATGTGGGCCAAGATGAAGGGTTATGGCTAGAAGAGTTATGTGTCAGGACATATGATAATGCTGGAATGAGAAAACTAGTGCAACTATGGGTTTCTTCATGGGACCAGAGGTATGTGAATAATCAATATTGACATTTTGAGGAGTTCTTTGTCAAGCCATTATATAGACTATTGGGATGCCCGTGCGATCATGCCCTTGCACTAGAGGTTCAAAGATTCCTAAGACCAAAAGATTTCACTGAAGATCCCTCAATTGAACACAATTGGGGAGACTAGTGTTGTTTTTTAGACTACACAAAGTCAGGGTATATAGGTTCAAAGGGAGACCATACTTACTACCACTTACAGTCCCTAGCAAAGTGGCTTGTCTGGAAATTGTGAGGCAACTATCAATAGTGAGTACAGAACATCTGACAAGCCATGGAAAACAATCAATTGTACCTGGGTTGTTAGTATTTTCAGATTTTATTGTGAAAAGTTCAAAGAGTTATGGCCTGCTGCAGACAAAATTGGATTATTATGGCATGACTATGGGGGATCCAAGGCCTAATTTCAATCCTGAAGGATACATAAGGATAGCCCAGTCATCACAAAAGCTGAAGGCTGGAGAGCATAAATCTTACCTACCAGATGACCTCATTAAGAACTTTGGCAAAGAAGAGGCCAGAGTGAAGCGAATAAAGTTTGAGAAAGTAATGTAGGCTTATAAATGGAAGCTTTATAGAAGGAAAATGGATGAGAATGTGCTACAAAAGATTGAAGACCCCTTGGAGTTGGCCAACAAACTTGTGGAGAATGAATTGGAAATACTTGAGGGAGTCCCACCTCATGTTTTTAGGGATTACATTGATACTATTAGGAATACAGAGCCTTTGACTCATATGTCTCCTGCTTCCACATCTGGCATTGTTCCATTCACTCCTCGAGAGGATTACCCCCCTGGTTATGCAGAAGATACACCAATAGATTTGGCAACAAGACAACTGAATGTCCAAGAAGTGGTTGACATCAGATTCTTGGAGCATGAGGATTTAATTGCTAATAGTGACTTCATTGCTTCCAAGGCATTCACCGCATTCCTCTATCATCATAAAGGATCTCAAATTAGGAATAACATGAGAAATAGTGAAGAAGAGAAGTACCTTCAAAAGTTACAAGAGGAGATGGATCTTGTGATGAGAGAAATGACACCTCAGAAGGGAAGACAGTTGCTTAAGGAAGCTGGTGTGCTATTATACTCTGGATGGGACATGAACTCTACCTTTTTGTTTGATGGATTCCTCAAGAAACAGGACCTAAGTAGGCAAATGATGCCAAAAGAGATTGATAAACTCTTTAGAGGATCAGGATATGATCCAGATCAGAAGGATCTTCTACAGTGGGCTATCTATCCCAAAGATAAAAGACCTATATTGGTTGATACAGAAGAAGCTTTTGGACATTTGATGGTGCAGCAGGTTGGAAAGACTGACCCTAGAACAACTACTAAACTAAATTTGGATGTCGTTAAACTAAACCAAGATCAGATAGAGTTTTTGGTCTGAGAAAATTGTACATACAAAAGCCTATATGAGAAAACCGATGAAGAAAAACAGAGGCTACAAGCAAGATTGCTTCAAATTGATACAGGTACTAGTCAAATAGGGATGAAATACGGTGTTGATAGAGATGCCATGGATGCCTTGACAGATGCTATATATTGGAGGAACAAGGCCGAAAAGACATCTCAACAACTAAAAAAGGAACAACAAAAGATGGATAAGTTAGTTCTCGAGGTCGTTGACCATATATTCAAAAGTATGATGTAGGTTGCAGAAATCTATTGGAAGACATACACTGGAATAGTCAAAGCTATGAGCATGAAAGGCTTAGGTCTCAGTTGGAAGGCTTGATGAATGACAACAGTCTGATGAATCCAGGTGAGAAAATTGAAGCCGAGGCTCACTTGAAGTCCCATGATGAAATTACAAATCAATTAAGGAAAGAGCATCAGAGGCTGGACGATGGGAATACCCCTAGGGTACCCTCTTTTTATAGTAATGGTGAGTTAGTATCATTGGAATAGTGGAAACAAGAGTTCAGTGATGAGAAGAATCGAACAGTAGCAGAGTTGGATCGGGACAAAGATTTGTCACTTTGTGTTAACAATATTCTATCCAATCATTTCCAGACAGAAAGTGACATGAGGACACTAAACAATGACGTTCTAATGTATAAAGATGATAAGTACATTGAACACATAGGAATGCTTAACTTGTTTATCTTCCAGTTTGTTAACAAAAGTGCTAATTAATAGTTATGTGCTGAAAAGCCACGATGCTTGGTGACAATGTATACCCTCATATAAATGAGGGAATTTTTGTAACAATAAGGATCATTAGAGAAGAAGTAGAATATAGCCTCAAGCTTACTATTGAACCATTTTGTGAACATACATAATATAATCAGTCATCTTTCCTTTGTGTATATGTTGTGGATTACTGCATCTTTCTATAGGCAGTTGCTTGTGATATTATCTAAAGGAGATAAGGTTACTTGTGTTCTTCTAGTAAAACTCTGTGTTTCATATTGTGGATTTGAATAAAAGATTTACTTGTGAATATAGTTTTGTATATAGTGCGCATGCATATTATCTCAACCAGGGTGCGCCTACATATGTATATAGTTTTGTTTATAGGTGGAAAGCCCGAGGTTCAATGTTGAACTTGGTTGCTTTGATACCATATGTAATGTTCCATTAATTCTATACTTAAAGAAAATAATTTGTGATCTATATTAAGATAAAAAATTGAGCATTTCAAAATAAAACATAACTACTTCAGTTGAAGGAGAAAACTAACTAAATGTTCTTCAACATAATAAGAATCTAACTAATTTATCTAAAAGGAAGGTAATCTTTTAACGATAAAAAACATTGAACAAATATTATTAAGCTAATCAATATGAGAAAGAAATTCAAATGGCAGGTTTCATTTTTGAGGGAAGAGATAAAGGTTCAGAGGTTATTATTATCACTGTTTAAAAAATGGGTATTCTTTTCCATAATTGGTTGTCTATGAAATTATTGGGTCTGATATGGTCTTGTGACTTCTATTGCTTTGGGTCCTAAAGAGGGTTTAGGGTTTAGGTTTAATCACTTTCAAAATGTCTAAGAAAAAACCCTTATAATTCTATTTCCATGTTACTTTATTCACTTAAGTAATGGGTCCTTTTGTCATGCAAAGTGTTCCCCCCGTTGTTTTTTACCTAGGCGGTCCTTTTAAATGTTTTAATTTTTATTCACCTTTAAATTGCCTTTTCTAATGACCGTTGGGCCTTGTAATTGTCGTGCAACTCTTAGTCAATTGGATGGCCCACGTGGATTCGTGAACTCAACATGCCCAAAAGTTACCTATCGCGAAGTAGTGAAAAGGTTTGGCGGGACCTAGCGATGAGGACTTCTTTCTTGGCTAAAGGGAAATCGGTTTGGAAAGAGATCAACGGCTCGCATTGATTTGCAACCTAAAGATTCTCATGGTTTACAAGTTGCAAAATGGCGAAAAGATGGTGGGCCCAGGTGAAGTGGTTAGTAGAAAGAGTAACAGCAGTGCAAGTCCCTGAGATCTGACACCTTGCATTGTTTCATGAGATAAAGATAACTGATTTTTACCCTTCTGCGAAATAGCGAAAAGGTTTGGTGGTCCCAACGTCCAAGCTTCGTCTGAAGATTAAAGACCGATCATGTTCTATCTGATCGGATGGCCCTCATTATTTTGTGAGATCAAAGCGCTCGTGTTTTAACTATTGCAAAATAGAAAAAGGTTGTGGTGGGTCCCAGAAGCCGGCAGGTTTTCTAACGAGTAAAGAGTGAGTGGTTTAGAGAATAATCAACGACCTGTGTTGATTCACAACCCAAAGATGCTTGAGAGTTAGTTTTTGCGAAGTGGCGAAATGACATGGCATTCCAAGTGAGCAGTCCAGGAGGTAGGGATCGCAAATCAAAAGGTTACACGTGTCCTCTAGATCATGTAAAACAAAGAACAAACTTGGCGACCAAGTGGTGGGCCCAACAAACAAAATGATATAAACTGAACACAAAGAGGTGACCTGTTAGGCACAAGTGGAATTTCAGAAGTGGATCCCGCTGAAGTCTTTCAGCGAGTAGGAAGTTGACATGTCAGTTCAAGAGGGATCGAATGACAAAGTGAATGGCGCTGATTCAGAAGGCCCACGTCTAGTGGTTCTAACAGGTTGTTAAAGGAAGGGCATCTCAAGAAGGATCTAACGACGGGCGTTATTTCGCAACCTTTAAATGCATGATGGTTACCGTTCGTGAAATAGCAAAAATGGTTAGCGTTAACCATTTTGAATGCGGTTAGTGATATAAACTGCTAAGTTAGGACAATGTAAATATCGATCAAGTTTCAGTTGATCAGATAGATAGCGCAACTTCATGAGGTCAAGATGCAAGATGGTTACCCATCGCGAAATAGCGAAAGGATTTTCAGCCTATTGCCAAGCAAGGAAGAGTCAAAAGGATAAAAGTGGTGCAAGTTCTATCTGATCCAATGGTTGGCATCTTTTTGCTGTATGAACATGCAAGAGCTTTACACTCTATGAAATAGGAAAAGAGCAAAATGAAAAATACTCAGAGCAATTTTGATCCGTTGGAGCCAAATTTTTGAATTCTTTCATGAATTCAATTCTACAGGGACGACCGAAGCATGTGGTGTTAATGTCACAGTTAAGGAGCCAAATTGCTGTATATATCCCCGCTTCAATTGAACAAGGGTATCATTTCACAGAAGAAGTTGCAGAGAGAGCTGGTGCAGAGAAGAAGTTTGCAAACTGAAATCAGGTTCTCTTGCTCTTTGTTTACCCATTGCTTAAAGATTGTTGAATTGTGGTCTTGTCCTGTTAGAAAATTGCTTTGATTGATAATTGGCTTAGTTGCATACTCCTAAAATGGGAACCAAAAGAGAATTAACAGGGAAGGTAAATTACCAGGACCGAAATATTTGTGATGACTTTCTTGAGCAGTTAACCATGTCAAACAATGTCAGGGCTAGGGCCAAGGAGTTAGTGCCAAAAAACCCCCGTTTGAAAATTGGGGATGGTTTATATGATAAAGGAAATTGGTTGAGGGACCCTAAAATAGGGATATCTAGTCTCAGTTTGTTTAAAGTGGGTTTTGGTAAGAGACATGCCCCTTCCCCTATGAATAGTATCTAGAATTTAGATGTAGGGAAGCTTGTGGTCCCAGGTGTTTTCATGGATGTAGATCTGTTGACCCTAATTGAGAAAAATTATGACCCTGCTGCCAGATGCATTAGAAACATAAAGGGATAAGCCCTTGTCGAAATCAAAGATGATGAATTTAGGAATGTCTTCAAGCTTAGTGAAGCTTCCAACTACCTTGAGCCAATTGATTTTGAGGCATTAACCCAAGTTTACAATGCCCAAAGAGATCATCTTAGGAGTGGCCCATTGAGAGAATTTTTTGTCAAAATAGGGGGATTAACAGTTGTAGGCCCTAGCACAATGGAGCCATTTTCCTTGAATTTATTTACCTTGAGAGCTAAGGGTATGTACTAGACACTGTGTCAAATTTTTGGAGAAGATGCTAAGAAAAACATGCCCATCCATTATATGTTAATGATTGCCCAAATTTTGAACCCTTCCTTGGCCATAACATTTGACTTCGCTCCTTTCCTCTCTGATGCTATCCATGCAGGCTTAGTAGGAATTAAGAATGGTAAGGTAGACAAGCCATTTGGATGGTATTCCTTGTTGATGCATATGTTTCTATTCAAAGGGGCTGATTATTTTGCAAAAGAGATGGACCTGGTTAAGGTCAAGGATAAAGAGGAGATGCCAGTGCAATTATGGAGTACTGTTCTATCTTGAGATAGAGAGGATGCAAGTTATTTGAAGTTTGATAGATGCTTTGCATCTAAAATTAGAGTTCTCTTGTATGCAGAAAACCCTAGGATTCCCAAGGCTCTTTTGGAATTCCTTAGGCCCAAAGAATTTGCAGAGGATATCAAGATTGTTCATAACTGGGGAGATATGTATCTATATCCTGTTTCTACTATTTTTAGAGTGTTTGGATTTAGGGGTACCCCTTATCTACTGCCCTATCAGGTTCCATTAAAGATAGGGATTGCAGAAGTATTAAGATAGATTAGAGGAGTGCAGGAGGCCGAGTTAACTAACAAGGGTAAAGGGACAATTTTCCCAACCATCACCATGGCTCATCATTTTGTAATTACCAAAGGTGGATGGAAGTATTTTGAAGAATTATTTAAACCATACATGTTATCAACTGCAGTGTCAAGGTGTGTCGACCCTGAAGATTTCTTCAATGATATGTTCAGGAAGAGAGCAGTTTGTAAAATCAGGCCTCACCAATTCCAATTCCCTGAAGATTTGATCAGGAATGAATTTAGTCTAGATGAGCACAAGTTGAGGAAGGAGAAGTGGATTGCATATAGAAGAGCCCTTGACTTTATCTATCAATTTGATTCTAGTTATGATCCTCTCTAGTTTTACCCCTTTTGAAGAAAAGGTTAAATTCTTAATTCTTTATTTTGAAGATTTAATGCAAACCCTACAGGAAAAAAGAGAAGCCATAATGCAGAATGATCCTGACAGGGCTAAATTGGTCCTAGCCAAGCCTGCCTTTGCTAAGGCTATTCCACTAGGTGATTATATAATGCACAAGAGATCTAAGTATACTGTAATGATGCCAGTAACAGGTAAACCTTCTACTTCTAGAGGGAAAAGGGCCATTGAAGATACTATTGAGATTCAGGATTCACCTAAGAGGTAGAGGACAGGTAAAGAAATTGAAACTGATGACCCTCAGTACTCTCCATCTCAGTCCCCTATTCATATAGGAGATGAGGAAGCGATGGCTAAGCAATTGATACAATTGGGGAGTCTGGGTAAAATTGCCTACACCTACAATGAGACTCAAGAAGGAATGCCAAAAGAGCCACCTTGTGCTGAAATGGATGTAACTGATGGTGAGCTATAGGGAAAAGAATTGGACATTATTGTCAAAAAATCTAGTGAAGAATTCCTAGCTGGCATCAATTTTGTCACATCAGGAGCTTTTATGTAGTTTCTATGGAAGCAAAATATTGATCAATTCAAGATCATATGTGAGCAAAGGGTAAATGGACAACCTCTCAAGGATGCAGCCCAAGTGGAGGAAGAGGTTAAACAAGAAATGATGCCTGAGTTCAAAGCTATCACTCTTGAGGTTAGAAGAGAGATGGTGGATAAGGCTGGTGTGCTAATCCTCCCTGAATGGGATATAGTTGATGCATTGGTTCTTGAAGCGGTCAGAAAGGAAACTAAGCCAATGAAGGGAGTGGTATTAAGCAAAGATGATGCTTCTTTGGTTATGTGGTCCCTTAAAAGAGATGAAGGTAGAAGAAGGAAAGATACCTCACAGTCTAACCTTCTAGGAGATATGATAGTCAAAAGAATTCAAGATACAGGGGTAGTGGAAGTAGCTAGTACTATTTTAGAGACTGCTAAGTTCAATGTAGTAGTAGCAGATAAGGAAGCAAAAGAAAAGGTTGATCTCCAAATTAAGTTGGAAACAATTTTAAAGGCTTATAATGAAGCCAAAAATGAGGTAGCTAGCAAGGACACTATCATTGCCAAACTTCAAAGTCAGCTGATGGGACAATACCAAGGAGGTGAGTCCTCTACCTTGGCAATTTCTTCTTTCTAACATGGCCCCTACCTACTAGTCCCATCATAGAATTCCCTCCTTCTCCTATGCCTTCTGGTTTTCAACCAGCTGAGACTTATCAACATGAATTAGAAAAGTTGAAACAGGCTCAGGCCTTATTTGCAAATAAGTATGAGGAGAAGATAAAGGCTACAATTTTGAGTTTTGCTGATACCGTTGATGCTCCCACGGTATATATCAATATGAAGAGAATTTTTGACACTCTTTGTGAGTTAAATGAGGACAAGGCCATTCTAGAGCCTATTCTAAATAAGTGGATCCCAAGAGAAGTAGATTTAGAATTCATGTGTGTATCTTATGATGAAGCTAGATCCAATGCCACTGTCAAATCCACAAGTGAACTGACCAAAGGTTTGACAAAGCTGGCAGAAGGGAAAGCCAATGTGGAAAGGAAGGCTAATTTATATAGAAAAGAGTATACTGAGCACAAATTTGAACTGTTTCCTAGAGGTTTTGTCAACCAAAATCAGATGAAGGACAAATAGGTATGGCTGGATGAGTTAGGAGCTAATCTGTCTCTAAGAGTAAATGAAATAATCAATAAAGATGACACCTCACTATTTGTTAAAATAATTGAGGAAATAGAAAAGATCAAATCACATTATGGTTTCTTGGAGTCAGAAGTGAGGAAAATAAGGAACTCTTGGAAAAAGCTATTAAAGTTGAAGAAAAAGATTATTGGCTACTCATGGCCTACCGATGATGTTTTTCAAGAGTGGTCCAAAAACTATGCGGTGTAGGAAGAAGATGCTTCGGAGCAGTTACAAGAGGTTGCAACTGAGGAAAAAGTGCAAGAGGCCGAAGATGCTAAAAAGGACTTGTAACCGTTTCTTGGGGAGTATTTTTAGTTTGTAACAAACTCTTTTTGAAAAGGGGTCTAAAGCTTGTATGCATCCATGATTATATAAATGGATACCAAGACTAACGAAAAGGGGGATTGCAAGAATTTGTAAGATAACTTTGCAGAAATATATCTATGATTTTCTAGTCTTATGGAGAATACTCTGAGTTTTGTAATACTTTTCAAAATTAATATCAATATACAGACTATGAACTTTCGAGCCTAGATTTTGTGTTGTCTTCTAGTTTACTTTCAATAGTTTATTGGTTTCAATTTTGAGTAATTTTAATATTGCAAGCACCAATGCATTGTTAGTGTTCACCTCCCTTGCTCGATTTGTACATCCAATTCTTGAGCTCAACAAACTCACTAGTTACCAACCATCTAAACAAGCTATCTGCTTAATGTGTACTAACAATAATGGTTATTAACGACCATCATATGATAAATAGCATACACTTGAGCCAACTAACTCACTAGTTTACTAACCAACTATCTAGTGAACTGCTTAATGTCTACTAAGAATAACGGTCATAAGTGACCATCATAAGATAATTAACATACACTCGAGTCAATAGATTCATTGGTTATAGAACTTCTAGGTTTAGCTGATCCAATTTGTTACATAACAGTCTCATGTCCACTGACATTAACAGTTTACAAGGACCTTCATGGGATTGTGACATAACCTAACAAGCCAACTACTACAAATCCCCTATCTCTAACAAGCTTCAACTGTCATCATGGAATTAAACCTAATACAACATTGGTTCCCTTATTTAGCTAAATTAACACATCATATTATGACTCAACAAAAAATATGGTTCTAATATATTTTTTTGTCTTTATATATTCCCAAAAGAATGCATCTAATTGATGATAAGAATCCTTCTTTAGGTCTTGCAACCATGGAGACTGATATAATCTGATTATAACCGATGTGCATTGATTCCAAGATGAATCTTATTCAGTTGAGCTATGAGGTAAGAGTGGAAAACAAATAAACATAGAATAGCTGCAAAATATAGCAAGGTATTGTGACTATAAGATAGAAACTATCCTAGGAGCCTCCAATATATCAAAAGTTGAGAAAGTAGCAAGCTTAATGTACAAAGAGAGTGATCACTATAAAGTTGCAGTCAAGTTCAAAGCATTGATTTGTGGGAACAAAGGGTTTCATATGGGGATAGATCAGTCTCATGAAATATCATGATAGTCATAATCATAATCTAAAGAGTAGTCAAATCTTCAAGATAGATTGGTGATAGTGCAGTCATTCTGTTGAGCATCAAATCTAAATTAGGTAAAATATCTTGATTTGAGAAATTAAATCATAGAAGCCATCTCTCTTTGGAAGAAATAATCATTTTCATTAATACCATAATAACCCATAAGTTATCGAACAAGTCTAAAAGCATTCTATCGAATTATCTAAGATTCAAACAGTATCGATGAGACCCAGCAATGTCTCATCGATATAAAAGGGGCATCAAAGAAAGAAAATGCCGATGAACTTTAGAAAGGACTCATCGAAGATAGTAACTTCATTGATAAAAGATATCGAGGAAAGTGGAGATGGTTCTCATCGACAAGAAAAGGTCTTCGAGGATATAACACTATCGGTGCAAAAATACTCACCGAAAGGGATGGTCCCACCAACAAAAGGTATTGAAGAAAGTAAAGGTGGCCCCCACCAATGAGAAAAGGCTTTCAAAGAAACAATATCATCGATGCAAGATAAAGAAGATTCACCGAAAGAAGCATTCTCATCGAAAAAGTGATATCGATAAAACAGAAGCAAACTACATCGATGAATGATATCAATAAGGATATGAGTTTTGATGGGAGGACAAAAGAAGTCACCGAAGTCCAAAGTCTCTTAGACATGAAACCTGGTGGACAGCAAAAAGATTTCGATGAGAATGAGTTTCAAGGAGACTAAAAGGCATGTCTCCGATACACATGGTTTCATCGATAGAAGCCATCTCTCTTTGGAAGAAATCATCATTTTCATTGATATCGTAATAACCTATAAGTTATCGAACAAGTCTAAAAGCATTCTATCGAAGAATATAAGATTCAAACAGTATCGATGAGACCCAGTGATGTCTCATTGATATAAAAAGGGCATCGAAGAAAGAAAATGCCGATGAACTTCAGAAAGGACTCATCGAAGATAGTAACTCCATCGATAAAAGATATCGAGGAAAGTGGAGATGGTTCTCATCAACAAGAAAAGGTCTTCGAGGATATAACACTGTGGTGCAAAAAGACTCACTGAAAAGGATGGTCCCACCAACAAAAGGTATCAAAGAAAGCAGAGGTGGCCCACATCGATGAGAAAAGGCTTTCGAAGAAACAATATCATCGATGCAAGATAAAGAAGATTCACCAAAAGAAGCATTCTCATCAAAAAAGTGATATCGATAAAACAGAAGAAAACTACATCGAAAACAACTACAGAAGAAATTAGATCAAAATACTTAATCTGCTATAAAAAGCATTAGTCATTGAAAACAACTAGTGAGTAGGTATACCCGCCTAGGTCCTGCAGAGCCTAAAGTGAGAGAGTTAGTAACCAAGTAGGTTCACTCTATAAGTTGGCCAAGTCAATTGGAGGGTTTGATCATAGGAGTTGGCATTTGCTTAGAACCTATCTAATCTATTGATTTGAGACCCAACACATTCATTAATTGTTTTGGACATTTCAAGCTATGTTTTCCTAATAGATGGTGAAGTATAGAACAACAACACTCAAAAAATACAGTCTAGAGAGATTGCATTCTATAGTAAAGCTAGTAGGTAGTCATACCTAGTACCAAATAAAATGATAGTAATCAAGTCTACTGAGTGAAAAAGAGCAGGGTATAAGTTTCTAAAAGGTCTTTTCAAACCTTAACAACAAATAACACGTTATTGTTGCAGCATTGTCAAAACTTGACAAGAACAACACCTTATTACCTCAAGAGGTATAGCAGTCATAGCGCAACTCATGTCAAATGTGCAACTCAATACAATAAATAATCTTAGTTTGTAGCCCTATAGAATCATAATGTAGTCCTTGACCAAGTATGCATACAAGAAACATCTAGTTCTATTAAGGCACAAGCATCAAAGTCAGAGGTTATGACAACTAGTCAAAAACATCAAGTACAAAAAGTTTAGTCTCAGTCACTAGAATACAATTTGCAACATGCATTAGGAGTTGTCCTCCTTACAAATAGTGCAACATTAAAAAGGTATTATCAAAGCTACAACCACAATTCAAAGAGGAAGCTTACAAAGATAGGACAAAGCTAGGTACAGTCATAAGTCAAGGCAAATACATAGTTGAAACTCAGTCCAAAATAGTGAAGAAGTGCAACAAATGACATGAGAAGTCTAAAGAAGTATTATAGCAATCATGAGTCAAGGATTAATGAAGAGATTTTTTGCATCCATGATATAATCCTTAAAAGCATCCATGATACAATCTCAAACACACTTTTTACCGTTCTCTTGGTGATTGTGCCCAATTATGTATGTCTTGCTTATGTATGAAAATGGCATTTTGCAGCTTTCCACCGACCATGTATTTGAGATGTCTTTGATTTAGATATGGCATGAGCTTAGTCGTAGAGTGAGACTAGGGAGTTGGACCATCTCAACCATGGTGCGCCTGCATGTGTATATAGTTTTTTGTATTCATTAAAGATTTTCATTTAATTTTAATCAACTGAAGAGAAATATTCATGACTTACAAGAAATAAAAAAACTTACAAGGATGAGGCATATTCAATACAAACAAGTAATAAAAAAACTTACAAGGATGAGGCATATTCATAACTTTTGCAGTCCCACCTTGGATATCAACACTAGAAGCAACTCATATTGTTCGTGTACAGACAAGACAATACGGGAGTTTATTATACCCAACAACTTGTGGTGTTGTTGTTCGTGTTGGCTCTGTTGGACCCTACAATTAAGATTCAATAAGATTAACTATGCAACATAATGAAATATTGAAAAATGTGTTACCTTGTTGAGCTTCGCTTGGTTTCAAGAATAGTTTAATATTCTCTACTTAACAGGGCCAACCACGTGAAGGTGGAATCTCATTTGCTCCCCCCCCCCCCTAACATCACTCTAAATTCCCCGTTAACATCTTATAACATTCATTTATTCATTCTTTCTACCATTAATAAAATATAGAATTCATTCATTAATATCACATAACGTTCATTAACACATAACACTGATTAACATTAATTAACACGCAACATTCATCAATATTAATTAACACATATCATCCATAACCATTAATTAGCACATAATTACATTCACTAACACATAAAAAATCAGTCATTATCAAATAAGTTAGATTACAATCATTTCTTTCTTTGTTTTTTCTTTGAAGCTATGAAAAGACTAAGTGGAACATCACTTTCTTCATCATTTCCCCCCTCTGCAGATGTTCCGCCAACTGCTCGTGATCTCAATGTATGCCTAGTCCTATACTGAGGACGAGGACGCTGAAGCAAAGGGGGGTCCTCTGCAATTAAAAAAAAAAGGGTTAAATTCAAAAAAAATAAATATTATTGTTACAAGTATTTCATTAATTTAGAGAACATAATTATTGTGCTCTTTAACTGATGGGGCCACATCATTTTGTGTAGCCTCAACCTCAACATGCTGAACACCCTCTAGATCTATTGGAGTTGAAATACTAAAGGTTACATTAATGTTGAACACCAATTTCAATTATATTTGTTTAAATAAATAACAGTGGTCCTCTTTACCTGAGTGGGGAACATCACATTCTTGATGTTGTGTACCCAGATCATGCTCCACTTGCTCACCACCGACTACATGCTCTAAAATATTAACAAAAAAGGTTACATTAATTACTACTCTAATTACAAATTAAGATGTTTAATTGTATTAATAGCTAAATAAATAAATTTGAATGGCAAATGAATACCTCCACTACTGGGATGCACATCCGGACCTTCATGTGCAGGTGGTGTTTCACAATTAGCAGGCTGCATTCCAATGGCATGCACATTGTTATCATTGCTTACTTATTTAAAACAAATATAGTCACTTTATGTTGGAACTCAACATCAATTAGATTATTGGTAAGGTATTCAATTTGAAACAACTTCCATTTAGCATATTTACCTGTGTGACGGATGCACTCAAATGTTGTGTATGCCCACTCAATTCTCGTAGCCGATCAGCCATGGCTGAATAGCCTTGCTGGTAGGCAATTCTCTTGTCATCTTCTATGGGTTCTCTATTGAATTCAAAGCCCTGCATTTTTGCTTGGTACCATGAATTTTGCTTGCATTGTTTGATAAAAAAAAAAACGTTTGCAATTTATTAATATTTTGATGCAATATTTCGTTTACATGAGCTACTTACAATTCGTGCAGCAAGTTTCATGTAACCACTAGAGCCGATTTTGTGTTGCCCGTGCTTTTCTTGCCTTGCCTTGGTTGCCTTTGACATGTCACTCAGTCTATAAAAAATTTGAAATATGTTAGATTATATAAATATAAAAAGTGATTAATTAGTACATAATTACATTCTGAATAGTATCCTGTACCTTCTTCTGGCATCTAGTGGTGTATTTCCTTTTTTCCTTTCAATTCTCTCCTTGGCATCCAAAATCAGGTCCTTCCACTCCCTCTCTGGAATCATGGGGGGATGCTTGTACTTTAGGTTCCTCTCCAAATGGGTCCTATATTGGTCCCTCACATACTTTAGATATGTGTGAGCTTTTTCAAGGAGCTTGGTTTTGTCAAAGGTGTCATTTCCAAACCACTCAACCATTTGGTTTGTCAATTCATCTTTTAACCATTTTTCTTGGTCATTCCACCTTTTAAAGCAAAAACAAACCTATTAGATTTAGAAATGAACTGAAGCTACATTTATTACACTTCAAAAAATAGATCAAAGGTAAACTATTCCAGCAATGATATGAAATCAAAACTGGATTAGGGTTAGTTCACATATGATGTACCACCTTTTACGTATGGTGGGCCCAAATATTTGCAATGCAGTGTCACTAAGATGTTTATAGAAAATATCATTGCCTGCAAAAAATTCATGAGATCATTAGTCCAAAATGAGTGATCATAAAGTTAATTACAATTAGAGTATATATAATAATAATTTTAAAGTACCAGGAACCTTTTGTATCTTTAAGGGAAGCATTTCTTTATCACTCACCACCAATGTGGCCTGCAACGTTCTTGTACTAGCAATACGAGAAGATCCAGGAAATGATGGTATGTTATCAGCAGTAGTCGCCTCTGGCACATCCTCATGTGCATCTCCTCCTGCAAAAAATGAATCCACTATGAAATGGCATAAGAATTCAAGAAAGAATGCTTGAAGGGAAATAAACACATGATAGAAGATAGAGCAAAAGAGGGATCTACCAATGGTGGGTGAGCTAATATGACGTGCACTAGAGGATGTTTGCATTCTACGTGTTGCCGACATTGCAGTCGGCAATATAGGTGAGGGTGACCTCTGATGAGGTGGTGGCGACATTTGCACAATAACATTGACAGCACCTAAAGAATAATACATTAAATATATCAAACATTAAATATATGAAAAGTGCAAGAATTGTAAACAATGATGAACCTTTATTTTGAAAATTGATAGTATCGAGTATGATGTGTTTTGGGTAGTCAAAGTGATAAGCCAAGAAAGTGATAATACAAGAAAATCGTCATCACCTGAAGATCCTGCAACACCCTGATCATGGGAATGACTTTCATGAGGGCGGATAAATTGCTATAAAAACAATACGTATATATTTTAGTTAATGACATAAAAGAGAATAAAATATAAACCATTATTGAACTTTTGTTATAATTAAAACTTTCATTATTGCTTACTTGCAAGTTTTCTGCTATCTTATACAATAATTCCACCCTTTGTCGTATCTCATAAGTGGTAGGATGCACGACTGCGAAAGAAACAATCTCTTTGCTAATTTTTATAAGAGGCATTTTAAATAATTTCACAAGGTCTGTGGGATCTTTAGGGTCATCATTGCTTAACCCTAATGATTCCACATCCATAGAAAGGTGCTCAGGTACTGCAACTCCCTTTCCCTTTCCCCGAACATCCGTCTGTGTCAAGAATATCATTAACAATTACAAAATTAGTATAAATTGCTAAAAAAGAGAACATAATAATGTAACAGTTTGCTTCTATCTAATTTGTACAATTACAATGAGGTTTACCTGCTCGGTAGAAGTGTCGCAAGCTACATTTGTGTCTATGATATGTGATGGATCCATGTCGGCCTGTGACAAAGAAAAAATATAAAAAATGTTAGCGAAATTACATAGTACACAACATGAACAACATGAACTTTGTAGACAAAAAGAGTATTAAATAATAAAAAGATGTTGTCATCAAACTCATTGTAAATTTTTTAATTCCTTACCTTTACTTTATGTAGACTATGCAGGATCCTCAACTAAATGGTTGACGATGTCTGTAGTCAATGACCTGTTCCCACCAAGGGTGACAGCATCACACAGGGACTATACCTGAAATCAACACCATCAATTGAGAATCATAAGCATTACTACATTTATAAGTTGATAAACAATAAATACATACATATCATAAGCATCAGAAGCATCACATGATGTGTCATCATATTAATTGAGCATCACAATTACCATCACATATCATGTGTCATCATAAACATGTAATCCATCACATATGTATCATAAATCACCATCCATCACATAGGTAATAAACAATCCACATTCTATAAATAAACACAAAGTTCAAAAAATGTCACATGCATCATCATAAACATGTGATCCATCACATAGCTAATAAAAATCCAATTTCCATAAATAAACACAGTTTAAAAATTGTCACATAAATAGTCACTCTCCCTATCTCCATCTCCATATTAAAAGGTGCATCATGAATTAATTATGTAATGGCATTAGAATTCAAAACATAATGAATTAATTATGTAAAAAAAATTCTATGAAGAAGTCAATATTAAATAGATAATATACTAATCGCATACCTCATACATTTCATTCTTCATCATCATGAACATCAAGGTCATCATCGCCAACACCACCACCATCATCATCATCATCATCATCATCATCATCATCATCATCATCATCATCATCGTCGTCGTCGTCGTCGTTGTCGTCGTCGTCGTTGTTGTTGTCGTCGTCGTCACCATCACCATCACCATCACCATCACCATCACCATCACCATCACCATCACCATCACCATCATCATCATCATCATCTTCTTCTTCTTCTTCTTCTTCATTGTGATTGAGAAACTGTCGATCATGATCATCATCCACTTCATCTTCTACTTCGGTATCTTCTTCTTCCATCACATTATACTTTATCGGCCTTCCTCTTGGATCATGTCTAACAACAAATGACCAACCCGGTTTATGTGGAAGCTCTGAGTAAAATACTTGCTCACATTGGCTTGGAAGAACATAGGGCTCATCCCCAACTGGTTCAAATGACCTTGTATTTAGAATTATAAAACCATTATCAAGTTCAATATTAGTTCTATCAGGATCATTTTTATTCAATCGTAGCCTGTACCATTTGACGACGAACAAAACTAATTTGAAGGCATTAAAGTCACACTCAAGTATATCATCCAAAATGCCATAGTATAGATTTTGAGACTGTTGAGGATGAATGTCATTTCTTGATGAAATATTTGTCACCTCAAAGACTATAGTGATGCCAGAATCACAAGTTTTCTTCGTGTCATCCAACTTTTTTATGCGAAATTTATGACCATTGCAACACATAGTGTTGTGGTGTTTGACCTGCGATATGTCAAACATGTAAAATTCATTGTATTGTGAGTTGATAAACATATGGGTGATTAATAAATTTATACGTACCTATTTATCTCTTAAACCATATGCTAAATCAATTTCCCTTTGCGTAACATTGGAATCTCCATTACGATGTGCTTCTTTAACCAATGAAGCCACACCTTCCCATGTTAATGTGCATCCAGAATGTTGACAATGTTCAATCCATACCGTCATCCAATCAAGATTGTTTGCAATATATAAATGTAGTGCATCCCACTCTCGACCAACTGTACAAAAAATAAATAGACGTCTTACAATCGATTTATTTCAAAGATTAAGAATTAATTAACTACAATAATATCTTATAATTACCTCTCACTTTCCTCAATCTACCTTTCCCCATCAAGTACTCCCCTTCGAATTTGTTAATGGTGTTGGGATCCCAAATTTGATCCACATGGATCTTTGCTACAAACTTAGGAAGATATTCAGAAATGTACACCATATTCTGGTATACCATATATCCCTCCACCATAGAACCCTCAGGATGTGCTCTTTGTCCAACCAAAGCCTTAAAAAATTTCAAGTGCCTCTCAACCATCCACATTGACCTAGTGTGTATAGGTCCACACAACTCAATCTCAACTTGGTGTATGAGGTAGTGTTCTTGTGCATTGAAAAAAGCTAGAGGTAGACACTTTTGCATTTCACACATTAAATGAGGAATTTTTCTCTTCCAATATTTTATATCATCTTTATGGATTTCTTTACATGACAACCACCTACAAGGTATTCAAGATGCAAAAAAAATATATTACTTAAGAAGTAAAACAAATCACAAATATAATATCTATACAATGAACTAAACAAATATCACTACTTACCTCATGTATTTTCCAAGATCATATATGACTTGCTTGACATTATTGTCGAAGTCGTCTGGGAGAGATAGAGGTAGAACGTATTGCAACAATTATAAAATTATCTTTTCATTTTTTTGTAACATAATGAAAAGTACACGTATGCGTAGTACTTAAATACATACTAAAAACACAAGAACATGAATTACCTTAATGAAGGCATGACAATCATGCATTTTCATCCCTGGCCCAGATTCACTTTTCTTTGATATGAGATTGTTTATGTTCGCAGCAAATCCTCTGGGAAATCGTATTTTTCGTATGACTTCTTTTATAGCATTGCTTTGCTGGTTTGTTAATAACCAAGGAAGCTCACTTATATTAATCTAGTCTCGATGACTATTTGATTGAATGACATTTATCATTGCATGATTGGAATTCTAAATGTCACTACATATTTTGACAATTTTTTCTTTGTCACGCCTTCCATCCAATATTTTCCATACTGTCTCTGTTATATTCTTTCCAATATGCATACTATCAAACAAATGAACAATTTGTAACTGCTCATAGTAGGGCAACCTACTAAATTGTCGAGGATAACTTTTTATTCCCTTAGGAAGGTGGTCATTTATGCCTTCATGACCTTCATGATCATCAATCACATCATCGGTAAACAAAATAAAATAGAAAAGATGTTTTATGACAAACCAATAGATGGAATGGCATTACCTTGACCATCAATTCTATTATATTCCAACTTCCACAGGTGAGGTGTCATTTTTCATGGATTTGACGTATTCTGTTCTTTCCCATTGAAAAGATGTTTTTCAGTATTTCGATACTTATGATTTTTGTGGAGAAAGTGCCTATACTCATCAAACACCTACTTTCCTAAACTTTTTGAATGACAAGATTTCATCTTTGGACCACAAACAGGACATGCAAATTTTCCCTTTGTTTGAAGACCTACAAGATAATGTATAATTGGATTAAATATGATAATTTTTTGAATTATAATGTTCATGCACAACTTAAACACTATAACATACCACAAAAATGTGTTAGCCCCGAGGCATCGTGTATTGCCCATAGAAGCATCGCATGGAATTGAAATTGTCTTTGTCCTATTGGTCTAGAGACGTCATACATAGTAACACCATTCCATAACTCCAGCAACTCATCGATAAGAGGCTCGATATATATATTCATATCTTTAACTTGGTACTTACCTAATCGAATGAACAAAAACATTACATAATTATTATGACCATTTTACTACAATATTTATAATTAAATTTAGATGACTATATCTAAATGATAAAATACCTGAAACAATCATTGCCAACATTATGTGCTCCCTCTTTATTGACATCCATGAAGGAATGTTATTGTTGATAACAAAAACATGCCACACTGAGTAAATAGATCTCATCTCTCCAAATGGATTGACACCGTCCGCTGCCAATGAAAGCCTGAGATTACGAGGTTCTTCTTTAAAGTGTGGCCACTTTTCCTCTATGTCCATAAATGCTGAACCATCCACAGGCATTTGAATAATGTCATCTCAACTTCTATTGTGTGCATGGTAATCCATAAATTGTGCCAAGCTAGTGCACTTGAATAATCGTTGCATACATGGAATAATGGGAATATAGCGAAGAACCTTGCGAGGAACCCTTTTTGTTATTTGATTTGTTCAATATCTACTGATATGACATTCAGGGCATTCAGTTCAAAATTCATGTTGTTTGTGATATATAATATGATCATTGGGACAAGCATCTATTGCTTGATACTCCATTCCAATATCTTTCATAATAGCAGATAATTCTCGGTATGAGTAAGGTAGAATATTTGATGGTGGTAACAAAAACTCACCTATCAATCTACAGCAACAAAATATAATTTGTTATAATAAAGAATATTAATGGTATAGCATGATTCACAGTTTATTATGACATATATGACATGCCTTAACATACGTGATATTGTTATGTTAGATAAACCATTCATAACCTTCAAGTTCACCAACAACAATACAGCGGAGAGAAGAGTTTCCTACAAGCCTTTGTAAAGGACCTCAAATGCCTTCTCAAGTAGAGGAACATCATCATCATCATGATCAGCTGCGCAGGTACTAAATGAGTCATGGATCAATGTATTTGTACCATCATCTTCAATTGTGTTTTTTGGCTTATGATCATCATCTTCCATGGGATCATTATCTTCAGCTTCAATATTCACACCTCCATGTTCGTCCACTTCGAAAACCATATTCTTAGGGTTGTGTTGATCCATACCATGTGCTCCGGGGTGCTCGACCTATATAAAATTGATATACATAAATAAACCGTGATCATGATCTCATCATCATGTGATTTGTTATGTATATAAATTGTCAAAATGATATAATGAAAAACTTACCAATGGATGATAATCATGTCCACCTTCAATGTGACCATGCAGCCTACAATGTTTCTTCGTTGTTTTGATTAGAAGTCTTCTAGTCTTTAACCCCTTACAAATTTTGCACAGACAATAACACTTTCCATCACCTTTTCTTTTCAAGTTAGACCACAATCTAGCAATTGTCTCCTTATTTTGTTGTTCGTTGATATTGTCTGACATGGTCTTTCTTCACAGGCAAGAAAATAGAAATTATTGTCTGACATGGTCTTTCCCTCAGGAGCTGGAAGATCCTATTTCCATACTTTAATTCTATTTTCTCAAAGGACAATCCTAAAAATCCATGCATTGCAAACAACTTTTTACACCTTTGTTGGTTCTGGTGGCGTCACAAAGAGTTTACATCAATAAATGAAGAACATGCCAATGCTTTTAATGCAGCAGTAGAAGTCTATCTCTTATTCAATATCTCTAGTGAAACCCCCATGATCTTTTGCTGGAGTAGAATTTTTTATATTCTAGAAAGGGTCTTGTCCTTTGTTGATGGGATATTCATCTACCTCAAGAAATAACTGTTCTTTTCTCCAACAAGAAGTGGAACTAAATGAAGATCTAGCACCATGAAATGAATCCTCAAAAGGATTACTATAGTTAGTTTTGGTAGATAATGATCTGGGTAAAATACTAATGTGGCTTTACAAAACATTATGTACTAGCTTAGCATAGTCTAACAACTTTGGTGTGACATGCTACATCCAATTAAGTCTCCATCGGTATCTCTATTGTGTTTATGGATTAGGATTCAATGTACTCTTTTTATACATAGATTTTACTTTCAACTGAGGAGGTTTGTATGTACTTACTTGTCTTTCGATTGTATCCCTATTTCAAGAATTTCTTCTATCAACAAATCATTTATTGTAAGTTGTACAAGTGGAAGATTGAACATGCCTTTCATGCTAGCCTTGTTGATACGTTCAACACCATCTTGTGCAACAAATCTTTAGAACTCCATTTTTCCGAATTGAAGAGTGAGTAGTAGGGACAATCTAGGACACTTACAGAGGTTTTGCAAGAGAGATAAATAGACCTAAATATTATGGCTTAATAATGATCAATAGGTAAACAGATAAGAAACTCTCAATATAAAAATGACTTTCTCAATTGTCTTTACTAGAAATGGATAGATTTGCTAATAATGGCTTTATGACTGTATGTCAACTTTAGACTCAATCCAAGAAGAGCTAGAACTAATATGCGATATCTAGATTTATGATCTCTATAATATAACAATCCCATAATTATGTTTCCACGCATCTATACCACAACATAAACATCATGCTAGTGTTCAACCATAGCAATTGATATCCTAATTATAGAATGTGAAATATGCACATAACTATGAATAAAGAATAAGAAAAACAAAGAAAGATGCTTATTGCAAATATAAATGACTAATGGACAAGAATTGAATTCATTGTAGATAGTTTTGAATATCAAATTCACTTATTTGTGTGCATTTAGTAACTCATGTACTTGTGGCCAACCATTTATCTCTTTCATAAATTAAACACTTATTAATAACATTAAATGGCTGAGTAATTATGTTTTAGTTGAAATTGAAAATAAAATATTTTATTTTAGGACAGCTCACACTATTCCCTATCATATTTTAGACTCTCGGTTTTATTAGTAGTGGTTTGATGTCTTTGGAGCTGATCATTGCATTTCTTTAATTATGTTTACCAGCCTACTCCTAGCCTGTGCCAAAATGGGAGCTTTGGAATAGGGTATGGACATCCATCAAAGCATAAAAGATAGAGGAATTTTATCAGATGTAGTTGCAACTGCACAAAATGGATTTGTTGAGAAGGCTTTTGAAACTTTCAAGCAAATGCAATCGGCAGGTGTAAAGCTAAATTCCACAACCATTGCTACTATCCTCCCTGCCTGTGCCAAAATGAGAGATTTGAAATAGGGTATGGACATTCATCGAAGCATAAAGGATAGAGAAATTTTGTCAGATGTTGTAGTTGTAACTGCCCTGGTAGACATGTATGCAAAATGTGGAAGCATAGACAAGGCACGTGAACTATTTGATAGAATGCTTGAAAGAAATGTTGTCATGTGGACTGCAACAATTGTTGGATATGCACAAAATGGATTTGTCAAAAAGGCTTTAGACACTTTCAAGCAATGAAATTGGAAGGCATAAAGCCAAATTCCACAACCTTTGCCAGCATCCTCCCTGCCTGTGCAAAAATGGGAGCTTTGGAATAGGGTATGGAAATCTATCAAAGCATAACAGATACAGGAATTTTGTTAGGTGTTGTACTTGCAAATGCCCTGCTTGACATGAATGCAAAATATGGAAATATGGACAAGGCTCGTGAATTGTCCGATACAATGCCGCAAAGAGATGTGATCTCATGTGAACAATCAACACACGCGTATACAGGAGGAAGGGATTGTTGATACAAAATTGAATGCTCACTCCTCAATCACAGTTCTATGGTTTTACGAGATTAAACCAGGACAATTAACCACCACATGTATATTTTTTACAACATGAAATTAAAAACTAGGGCAATTTGAAACTACCTCCTGCGTGGGATTGCCTTCAATGTGGGTTTGATGTTCCTGGGGGTTAAAGTCGCCACGGACGCCTATGCAGGATTGCAATTCACAAATGAATTCCCCACCTCTTTTTTTATTTTGTAATGGCCACTGTCATTGGAAGTACGACGAACTCGAGCACTTTTTTGAAAAAAAAAAAATCTCATTGCTAATGCCTTCTTCGTCGAAACCAAATGGGTAATTTCTGTCGGAATTACAACGAATGCGGGCATTTTTTCAAAAAAAATCAAATTTTGCCACAATATACCTTCTCCATTGGAAACCTCAGTCGAAAATCTAGTCCAAATGTATTAGTGATTATTATAATATGTCAAGAATTAAGGATTGTTATTAATATGGAGTCAATTTTATTAGAATAAATATAAAGATAATTAGGGTTTTAGTATTATATTATAGTCATACATGTTACTACTTATTAAGTTGCCATTAGTTTTATGTCCAAAGTCATTCTATATACCCTAGTCGGTTACTACTACCGAAATATTCAGTCGGTAAGCATAGAGCAGTCAGTTATAGAAGAAAGTAGTCACAGAGCCCAGTATACACCGAGCTGTCTATCGAGTAACACTCTATGTCTACCGAGCAGCAATAATGATACACCGAGTTGATATACACCTAGTGAAATGTGTTACCAGATTCATTGAACCTAGACACACATGTGGAAATGTGTTACAAGATCGAGGAACAAAGAACTGTTATCACATTGGAAATTGCAATTAAAGATTGTGTATGATTTTGAGGTCATCTATCCAATGATATATTTTGTATAGTTATTCATTCGATAAATCATGTTTGTAAGATCGAAGCAATGAACCAGATCACCGACATAAGAGATCTATTTATACAGCATGGATTGGGATCAGATAGAGAGATAGAGGAATGTGTGTATGAGTGTGAAGACAGACATATGTGAAAAGCAAAATCATGGGAAAACACTGAGTGTTATGACTGTTACAGAGACATAGAGGTCATCAAGAAGGATTTCAGAGAACAGTCAAGGAACAGAGTAAACAGAAGGGTTTACCAAGTTATTCTATGGGTTACCGAGGTATGCTATAAGCAAGGTAATCTCACTTTGAGCACATAGAATCTACTATAACATTCCAGATGTAAAGTTATAGATATTTGTAAAGATTTTATTGTAATATTTTTGAGTTGTAAGAGAAACCTTTAACAGGGTAAAAGAGTCCAACAAATTCTATAAATTGTAAAGCCTTTAACCAGGTGCAACATTTAGAATAAGTGTTGTAAAATCCTTTAGCAAGGTAGATCTAACGATCTTGATACTCCTAACAAGGCAAGCTATCAAAAATAGCTAAACATGAAGCTCTAACCAAGCACCCTTTATTATTGCAGTAGTGAAGTTGCGGGTGCCATCCCCACCGCAGTTTTTCTCTCTAACCAAGAGTTTCTACGTAACCAAAATATATGTGTTATGGAGTGAATCATGTATGATTGTTATTCATTCATTTTAGCTTTATGTTATGTTACAACAGTTTTTGGTTTATGCATAACAGTAAAGATATTGTTCAAGAAAGGATTTGAAGTACTGATTCACCCCTCCCCTCTTAGTACATTAGCTTTTCATATTGGGCCTAACAATTGGTATCAAAGCTTCAATCTTGGAAAAAGGTTTAACAGCCTAAAGATAAAGATCTTATCAATGGAAGGCTATAAACAATCTCAGAGAATTGTGTATTTGCAAGAAGAGTTGGATCATGCTAATCAAGTGATTGCAGACATGCAAAGACAAATGCAAAAATCATTGAAAGTTAGAAGAAGATTGTCTGATGATTTGCAGGACTCTCAAGAGCTAGTGGAACAAATTAAGACATCATCTGAGAATAGTATATCTGAAGAGATTGAAGAGATGATTGGAGAATTGAAAGAAAAGAACAAAGCACTGACTGGTCAGCTAAAAGCAATGAAAAGAGGACATGAACATTTCAGCACACAGATGACTGAAAATCTTGATGCATTGAGGACAGTTGAGGATAAAGTAAGAGATCTAGAAAGAGAAAAATAATAGCTTGAAGCATTAGTATCTGAAAAGAATGATGAAATCACTAGGTTGACTGGAATACAAAGTAATCTGTTAGATCAATTGGGTTATGCACATCATGAAGCAAATCTAAAGGATAATGAGAATCAAGCATTGAAAATTGAATTATCAAGGTTGACCGATGAACTTGAGATAGCGAAGAAATCCAAAGAAACACTGGAGAAGAGTTATGAAGCATCAAAGATGTTAGATGAGCAACTGAATACAAGAAGACCCAACAAAGATGCAGGACTCGGTTACAAAGGAAAAGACTATATCGAGAAGGGAATCCACACTACCAAGAGAGGAGAATCATCAAAGCAAGATGGAAACAAGAAGAACATCAAAGGAAAGAAACCTATTTGCAACTACTGTGGAAATGTAGTACCCCTACTTGTTTGAACTCATTAGACTCATATTTTATTATTGTTTACTTTCAGTGGATACATTACCATGATGTGTTTTTTAGATTTTTATGACATTATTACATGATTTATCTAGATATGAGATGCATAATTTATTTGCAGTATTTCAATACTTGTGATTTATGGTAATTTATGGAGTATTGCTATGTACTGACATTTTACTTTATTTATGCAATGTGGAATTATATGTTGTGTGTTTGCGAGTGTATTGGATGCAAGGGGATGATTTTCCTTCACTGATTTCGATGAGACAGGGAACGTCGCGATTCTCCTTCATCAGTGTGTATGCCATGTTTTCTATATTGTATATATATGCATGTGTGGTTCGGTGATGCAGGATATTGTAGGTACAAGTACCGGGTAGGTACGGGCTATCATCTCCACCTAGCTTCACAGGTCTAAGTGTGCCTTATATTTTTTGATGGAAGTGGAGGAGATAGTAGTTGACCCTATTTTATTCAGTTACACTCGTGTGAGTGTCATCAGTTGGTCATCCTGTCAGTTTGTTCGGCCTTCATATTTTTGTCATTTTGATCTTCTTATGAGTCTTTGCTTTGATTTGCTCAGTTGTGTGTTTAGTGGTTTTAATTAATTAATTACATTTATGGTATTATCTCATAGTTGAATTGTTTATGCATTGAGATTATAAATTTAGTTAATTAAAAGAAATTATTAAATTAAGTTGCAAGCTGCATGATATTAGAAATATATTTTTATTTAAATTTTTGTGAAAAAATAAATTAAATTAATTGTATTTATTATTTCCTAGAATTTTAAATAAATAAAAGAATAAAAGAATAAATAAATAAATGAATAAAAGAATTAATTAGAATTAAAGTATTGCTTTAATTCTTTATTTAGAAAATTAATTAATTTGCATGAGAAAAGAAAAGAAAGAATAATGATTTTTAATTATTGCATGTTAGCTTATCTTTTGTTATAAAAGTAGAAAAGAAAAGAAAATTACTTTTATTCTAAATTTAGGTTGTTTTGAGAAAAAGCTATTGAACCTAGAATTTTAGTTTAAATAGGGGAACAGTTCAGGGATTTAGGTGAAGAAATTTATTTGGAAGCTTGTTGAAAGGATTAGGGCTCTTCTACTGATTTCTTCCAAGAAAGCTATACCAGGTTGGGTGGCTTCTTATGATTGTTTGTTTAAAAAAAAAATATTTTATTTCTTTCTTCTTTCTGGATGATGTGTGTGTTAAGATGTTTGTCAAATCTAAAATCCTGTCTGATTATTTCTTGTTCTTGGCTAAAGTCCATTCCTGAAGTTAATTTTTGGTTTATGGAAAGAAGTTATTTTCTGGGTGTTTTTAGATTAAAATTTTGAGAAGATTTGGAAAAGTTATTATGGCAAATTTCACCAAGATTTTTATTGTGCGTGGAAATTGCAAGATTTGGGAGGAATGGGATTTACCAAAGAAACCATTCCCTCTTGTTTGATTTTTGTTTCGATATTTGGCTATGGCAGTCCTTTTTAATATTTGTGTATCTCTGTGATATAATTAGTTATTATAGAAATAAATTTAATCATTAATTAAATTTATTGGGTTATTTAAATTTGGAAAAAAAATAGTTTATTTCATTATTTAAAAAAAAAATTGTATTAAATAAAATTTTGTGGAAGTGAATTTTATTGGAATTGGAAATTTATTTTTATGTTATTGTATTTAAAAATAAAAAATAAAAAATAAAATAAAATAAAATAAAATAAAATAAAAATAAAAATAAAAATAAAAATTAATAAAAAATAAAAAAATTAATTAAAAAAAATAATTAAAAAATAAAATAAAATAAAATAAATATTATATATATGTATATAGTATTTTATGTGGTTTTAATTATGTTATTTTGGAAATAAAAGATGTTTCAAAATTAAATCTTCTTTTTATTATATATTTTAATGTGATAAAATTATATAATATTATATTTGTAGAATATATATATTTATGTAATTATATTATATTATTATATATAATTTTTAATTGGGAATTTAATTTAGATTATTGATATAATCTAATCGTGTCTATTTGTAAATTAATCATGAACATATAATTAGGGGGTTAATTTTTATGTGATTGATTTAACCTTATTAGATAAATGACAAAATTGATTTCTTTGTATTAATATAGTTGTATTTTCTTATTTTCTGAAAAATCTTTAATTGCAAGTTATTTATGCTTTTGGCTGTTTAAAGAAAAGATTGTCTGTATTAGGATCTTGTGTAAATGGTGTTTGCAGTCAAGCTTAATTTCGTTGCTATTCTAGTTGAGTTATCATTATGTCATATGTTGATATATCTCCTTGGTCAGGTGTTGTTGTATAACCCCGTTGATGTGAGCTATTGTGTGTTTTATCCAAATGGTCAATCTTGGGTTAGTGATTATGTATCCTTCACCTGTGGTTTGTCAGGATTAGTTATGGCTGTCTGTTTCGCCATAGAGTTCTCGTAGAGAGACCTTTCTTGTTAGTGTCCTATGAGAGAGAGTGGCTTTCGAGCGGGGGCTATGCCCGAAGTGGATGACAGGATAACCCATCGAAAGTTAGTTAAAAAGTGATAACATAATAATATATATTGGGGGGGAGTGAGATAAATATTAATTAAGATAAGTGTACCTTGTGCATAGGTGAGTGCTTGTATAGGGCTCATAATGTTACGAGAAGGCCTGGAATGGCAAACTTACCACCTTGTCTTCACGAAAGGATTGGTAGAGTCTGCATGAGACTTAGTTGGAACCGGAGGCTCGGGAGAGGTTACCAAGAGAAACCAGGATGGGGGCCGAGACCTATGGAGGTTGTACCATGGTAACCATCAAGCTATGCGATGACACTCTCTTCTTAGAGTCACTAGTGTTTTGTGAGTTGAGTCACATGGATGTTTGCGAAGTCTTGTAGTCCTTTCGTACTTGTCTTACTTTGCTTGCTTGAGGGTTTTCTACTATCTCCTAGCATGATCAGGTGGTACTGCCACTTCCCATTGGATGTTCTGGATTGTATCTTTAGGCGAGGAAAGGCTTCGTTGGTGTTTCGTGGTTCATGGTACCAGCTCATATTCGTGATCACTGTTCAGTTGAGACCTTGTGTTCATTGTATCAGACTTTTATGTAACCTTGATATTGTAACTTTGTAATCTGTGGCATTATTGGAAGCCGTGTATTTATGGATATTGTAATAGTATGTCAATGGAATGTATGTTATTTCAGTTGCTTTGATCTTATGTTAAATTGTTTTATGGAGATTGGATACATTGGAGGACTTTCATTTCTTCATTATGGAATTTAGATGTATGTTTAGTTTTTAACTTAAGCATTTAATTTATCTAGTTAAATGGACAATTGGATTAACTATGGTGTTAATATAATCTACGAATTAATCTTCTTTGGTAACCCTTAGGAAATCATATGTTAGACTTCTGTTGTGTTATTAAATGTGCAATGGTTGTAGCTAATACACTTAGTCTTTTAAAAAAAAATTATTTCACCCTTTAGTTGCCTAGTTGTGTTGTTTTCCTTTAGGGTTCCTGGCGGGGCATTACAGGAAATCAAGGTCATACTGCCAACATGTGCCAAATCAGAAAAGGTAAGCAACTGCATGTCACTAGGTCTAATGGTTATTGTTACAATTGCTATAAATATGGTCACACATCTAACCAATGTAGGACAAAGTCTGTTAACAATTATCAGAAGGCAAAATTCAAAGGGTTTTGTAAAAAATACAATAGATATGGACATAGTACCGAGAAGTGTTGGTTTAAGCAAAAGAACTATATGTGTTCTGCACATCGAGCAAATGCTAGAGGTTACCGAACTCACACAGATCCTTACCGACAATATTCTGCAGTACCATGGGATTACAATACAAGGATATGGTGTGAACGTTGTGGAAGATATGGACATATAAGTGTCAACTACTTTATAAGGTTTGGAATGAACAACCGAAGATCATGGAGAAATCCTGGTATGACATGTTTTCATTGTCACAAAGTTGGACACTTGGCTAGAGATTGCAGAGATCAACTTAGAGGAGACACTGAAGAAATAAAAGGCAAATTACAGATGATTTGGGAAAAGAAGGAAATTGTGTCAAATGAAGAAAGCACCTTACCTACCGAGTTAGGTGCACCTATTCCAAATTAATCGGTAAAGGTATGAAGGGACTGCATTCTCTCAAGGTTAAATCTTAACAGTTCCTATTTTATCATGCACTTAATTCAAAATCTACATAGCTAAAGATGCATTAGGAAATTTGAAATTTTATCAAGTCTTTTGGAAGCCTATCTAGTCAGTGAATACAGGAAGTCTGGCTACTCGGTAAAAGCAAAAAAAAGGAAGTGGCACCAAGTGCATTTAATGTTTTTGACCTAACTGCATGAAGCTCGATAAGGTATATTGTGTACTTAAAGCTTTTACGTGGTCATTTCACACTTACCAAGTTTTCAAGAAAGCAGAGCAAAGCGATT
This sequence comes from Cryptomeria japonica, assembly GCF_030272615.1. Lineage (NCBI taxonomy): Eukaryota > Viridiplantae > Streptophyta > Pinopsida > Cupressales > Cupressaceae > Cryptomeria > Cryptomeria japonica. The sequence goes on from NC_081412.1 coordinate 489,056,809, forward strand.
CAAAGGCAATCAAACTTCCTTCGAAGTGAAATTCAAGGTATTTACATCAATCACAACACATTGTCAAACTAGTTTACCGATCATATCAGTTGTGATTATCTGTTTTACATTTGCTAAGTGGGAAGCATCTGTCATTTGAAAGTCTTCAAACCCTAAGAATCTTTTGTTAAGAGATTATCCGAAATCTACAATGGCACCTAAGATCTAGAAGCCTGTTGTTGTTGAGAACATTGAAAAGCCCTCACTAAAATACTCTCTAACTCCCAAAGTAGCATCTGAACTGGATGATAAAACTACATTTTCACTCATTTTGGATAAGGTTTTACTAGTTGAGGATGTCAGATTCTTCACTAAGTTTTGTGTTGAGGAACTAGGTCATGTTGAGATAAAGGACACTTATGATGAATTGTGTACCAATGGGAAATTGGATAGCAAGTATGAACACATTAAAATCAAGGGATTGATCGAAGCCCTAACCTATCCCCGTGTCTTCAAACCCTAGTGGGTCAAGTTTGTTCTGAGTAGAGTTCATGATGATTTCATGTGGTTAGAGGAGAAACCATTCAAAATCACCAAGGAAATCATTCATTTGATCACCGGTTACCCTATCTTTGATCATGCCTGAGCTCAGAAAATGATATCACAAAAGGAATTGATCACTTTAACTAGATTTGAATCTGATTGCAGAGGATTGAAACTGAACAATGTGATAGATGCAGAGCTGAAGTTTTCCATTAGAGTAATAGGTTATTGTTTCTTTCAATCGGCAAGGGAAAACATTGTACCCTATGCAACAGTCGATTTAGCATATAAAATTGTGAAGAAAGGAATGAAAATTGATCTTTGTGAAGTATTGTTGAAAAACTTGTTTGAGAATCTAAACACCATAAGGAAGCCGAAGAAGAACAACTCGGCTAACACACTAAAGTTTGGATCATTGTTAGTATGCATGTTTTTCTATTTTGAGAAATTCTTTCCATCAGTCGGTAATGTAGTTTGGGAGCTACACTGACCAATCACCCATCAAATCAATGACTTCATCAAATGGTTAGGTGATAATTTTAATGATATTATGGATGATTGCTTTAGCAAGTTTCAGAAAAGGATGCATAATAGGTATATAATTCCACCCCAGTTAGTAGAGAAATACAAGGATGACATATGTTTTGAAGTGGACACCGATTACTGCTATGTTAATGTTGTGGAACCGAGAACTCAATCTTTGCCACCTATGGGTTATGAGATTGATTTTGACATCACACAATAGCAGATAGATGCTTTTCTTACACTACCAAGGCATGCTACCGAGATGAGATACGGTACATATGAAGAAGTGAAAGAGAAAGTTAAGATGAGTATTGTAGTACCAAAGGCTACAAGGAAAGAAACAAAAATGATCAAGGTATTAACGGAGAAATTTGGTGAAGGTTCTTCCTCCACACCTATCAAGGGCACTATAGTCATCACCGAGGAGGAATTTGAAGCTCAAGAGGCAGCTATTACATTGAGCACCGAATTGCCTAAAGGGAAAGTTTTGAAAAGGAAGAAACAGGATACATCAAAGGTATCACTGACTCCTTCAGTCAAGCGCCCAAACACAAGATCATCTGCAGCGTCATCGAGTAAGAAACCAAAGAATGTTGTCGCACCAAACGTAACAAAAACCTATAAGAAATCTACTCGAAGACTCATTTTGGCTAAAGAGTCCAGTGACACCGAATCTGAAGATGCAAGCAAATTTTAGATTGTCAAGAGCAAAAAGGAAGAAGTACATAGTGTTGATAACTTTTGTGCTAATCTGAAACAATATGGTGGATTTGGATCATTTAGATATGTTAAATGTGACTCCAGATCTGATGCAGAAAAGAGACAAATACAAGAAGCTATAATCTGCACTCTTTTGAAATACCGATTGGTCCCATTGGAAGTAACTAATTGTCTTCCAAAAGAATTGTATTTGCATATTGATAACAGGTGGAAATATGCCATGGACTCGGAAAAGAAGATGAGAGAAAGAAGTCTGGTACATCTCTTTACAGACATGTCGGTAGATGAAATAAGTGAACATCTGAAAAACTACCACTCAAACTTCCTAGTCAAGCAAAGAGCCTTGAAATTGATGAATGGATTTTATTTAGATGTAGAGAATGAGACAAAGGAAAAATGGAAGGAAATATTTTGAATCAAGAATGGTGGTGAGCAAGTTGAAGTTGAAACAGTTGATGTTACCAAACAAGATCTTGATATCACCGAGCAAGACCCTACTGACACTATACAAATTGATGAGGATATCATGGACACCGAGGCACCTGAACAAGAAATGATAGAAGGGAATGCATATGCCAAACTAGTATCCAGTGAGTTAGTTTTGGAACAAGTTCAACCCTATCCTCTGGTCACTCAACCTATTTCAACCAAGGCCCCTTAGGATACTGAACAAGGAACAAAAGGTCACAAGTCTATAGAAGGAGAAGCTACTTCTTAGGCCATCGGAGAACAGACCTCTCAAGCCCCTTCTAGCATTGAAAATGTTACCACTAAGAACCCAAGCACAGAAGCACCGAAAGAGAAAACACAGGCTACAGGAACCAAAAAAAGTGTTGCCTCTATCGAGCAACCTACCGAGGGTATTCAAGCCTCCCAAGCCATTGTACTAGTTCAACCGGTGAAAGCCTCCACCTCTAAAGAAAAGAAAATGAAAAAACATAGTTTCAAATTAGATTTGTCAAAACCAATAGTGTTGCCGAATGTAGACATATCTAAACTAAAAGGGCAAGCACTCATTGAATTCGGTGAACTATGCAAAGCCAAAGTAGAACAGGAGAAACAAATGGCTATTCAAAAGAAAAATAAAGTACGTCAGAAGGTGAAAGCACTATTAACAGATATGCTACCTGAAGCTACAGTGACAACAGATGCAGCCATCCATATTTAATTGGATGAACTCCTAACTAAAATAGAGACATCTGGAGTAGACGCATTTGAATATTTGAGCAAATTGAAGGACAAAGAGCTCACTACTAACAGGATTGAAGAGAAACTTTGTACTTCTCTTTATTCATTAAATATATCAAAAATAAAACAGAAGTGATTGAGAAACCGATCTCTCAAATAAGTTGACCACTGGGCCAAACTCTATTCAGAATTTTTATACCAAGCTACAAATGCTTATGGCTCAACAATTGGAACTTAGGAATGAAGAGAACAAGATCAGGATGGATATAATGACCCTTCAAACATTATTCATTCCTCATCTTTCATCCGTCCAAGATCAGATCAACAAGGCTACCTCCCTATCCACTCAACAAGAGGGAAGCACCTTAGATGGACTAATTTCACTATTAGCTGACATTACAGCTCAAAATTCACTCATGGACAGTGTCAAGGATACCCTCTCTGCCGCTCTTACTGATGCAAGGACAAAGTACAAATCCATTTTTGACTAGTTGCCTCCACCGAATGGTAACTAAGTTTTGATGTTTGTCAAAAAGGGGGAGTATAGTATCAAAGTATACAGGGGGAGTATACCAAGCTGAACAGAGTATCCAAATGCACAGTTGAATTTGACAAGAAGAGCAGTGAACCAAGTAGTAAACACAAAACATTGATCACCGAGCATGCAAAATCAAAGTTTTGTACAATATATTGATAAGGGGAGTATATCTAAATATACTATTTTATTGACAAATGTATATATTGTCAGTTTAGTCAAATTTTGTAAGTATATAGATTTTTGAGTTATGACTTTGAAAGTAGTTTTGTCAAACATCTCAAATAATGTCAAAAGGGGAGATTGTTACTACTTATTAAGTTTCCATTAGTTTTATGTCCAAAGTCATTCAATATACTCTAGCCGGTTACTACTACCGAAATATTCAGTCGGTAAGCACAGAGCAGTTGTTTATAGAAGAAAGTAGTCATAGAGCCCAGTATACACCGAGTTGTCTACCGAGTAACACTCTATGTCTACCGAGAAGCAATAATGATACACCGAGTTGATATACACTAAGTGAAATGTGTTACCAAATTCATTGAACCTAGACACACATGTGGAAACGTGTTACAAGATCGAGGAACAAAGAACCGTTATCACATTGGAAATTGCACTTAAAGATTGTGTATGATTTTGAGGCCATCTATCCAATGAAATATTTTGTATAGTTATTCATTCGATAAATCATGTTTGTAAGATCGAAGCAATGAACCAGATCACCGACATAAGAGATCTATTTATACAGCATGGATTGGGATCAGATAGAGAGATAGAGGAATGTGTGTATGAGTGTGAAGACAGACATATGTGAAAAGCAAAATCATGGGAAAACACTGAGTGTTATGACTGTTATAGAGACACAAAGGTCACCGAGAAGGATTTCAGAGAACATTCTAGGAACAGAGTAAACAGAAGGGTTTACCGAGTTATTCTATGGGTTACCGAGGTATGCTATAAGCAAGGTAATCTCACTTTGAGCATATAGAATCTGCTATAACATTCTAGATGTAAAGTTGCAGATATTTGTAAAGATTTTATTGTAATATTTTTGAGTTGTAAGAGAAACCTTTAACAAGGTAAAAGAGTCCAACAAAATCTATAAATTGTAAAGCCTTTAACCACGTGCAACATTTAGAATAAGTGTTGTAAAATCCTTTAGCAAGGTAGATCTAACGATCTTGATACTCCTAACAGGGTAAGCTATCAGAAATAGCTAAACATGTAGCTCTAACCAAGCACCCTTTATTATTGCAGTAGTGAAGTTGTGGGTGCCATCCCCACCACAATTTTTCTCTCTAACCAAGAGTTTCTGCATAACCAAAATATATGTGTTATGGAGTGAATCATGTATGATTGTTATTCATTTGTTTTAGCTTTATGTTATGTTACAACAGTTTTTGGTTTATGCATAATAGTAAAGATATTGTTCAAGAAAGGATTTGAAGTACTGATTCACCCCTCCCCTCTCAGTACATTAGCTTTCCATATTGGGCCTAACAATACATAATATTCAAGAAGAATGCAACAGATTCATTAGTAATAATGTGGAGTTCATATTAGTCTTAAATTATTTATCTTAGACTTTCAAGTGTGATATTAGAATACACAATACATAGAATAGCCCATTCAATTTGAAATTAATTACTATTATTACGATTGAGACAAGATCCGAATCAAACAATATAAATATTTATTATTATCATGTTAGCTTTTTTTTACATATAATTTTTTTGGTAAATTGAAATTATATATATATGACACAATGTCTATATATTATTGAAAAAATGAGCTTTTGAAGGGGCCCAAACCCTTTTACAATGGGAATCCAAATATCATTGAAATCCCCAAAGGACTAATAACCATAAAATAGCATCCCAAGAGAGGTGGAGAATTCCAACACATACAAATAATAATGATCATTCTAATATAGTATTCAAATTGTATTTTTTTGATTTCAAGTCTTAACATCCTCTCTTTGAGATCATTCACCCTTGTAATTTTAATAGTCCATTGGTATCATTTCAACTCTAGATGGACCTCTTTACAATATTTAAGTTGATTTGACCTCTAAATTATTTTTTAAGAATAGGAGTAGTGACATGAGATATCACAAGTTACGCCTATCAAAATTAAAAAAAACATACAAAATGTTGTATTGTCAACTTAAGAATATGTAAACTAAATCATCCTCGGTCAATATGGTCATCCATAATGATAGTAATTGGTGTATCCATGAACTTTGAAGCATGTGTGCAACATAACACCATCTTAGTGTAGCAATGAGGCCAAAAAAGTAGAGCTAAATTTATTAATTCATTTTTATTGTCATTGCCACTCACATTACATCATCAGTTTCAATTTTAAGTAAGTTATGCATAAAATTGTATATGTGAAATGTAATTGACCAACTATAATGACAAGGCTTAGTAGAAAAACCAAAAACTATTAACTCTTGAAATTATATATCAAAATCTTGTAAATCTTTACTTTGGTCAGCTATAATAGATAACATGCTGAATAGACCAAAAAAAAGATAGCCTAGTTAGACTATTATAAAATAATTAAATAATTGAAATAATCATAAAAAATAGATAGCTAAATTTTTGAAGTTGAAGTTTATGGAAAAATTAACATTTATGATAATCTTAGTATAACAAGATAACTCAACTTGACTTCCATAAAAAAAAACACAAATGTAATTACCTTCTACACCTAAATTCTATGATAGATATCATCACTCTTACAATTCTCCTAATTGCCAAAATTTGTTAGAAAACTTATATAACTAGAATCTCTCACATTACAATAAAATAATGAGTAATATACAACAATTGCATGAGCATCTATAATATGAATAGCTTTACATTGCCATTATCACTAAAATGTGAAAAAAGAAAAATCTACATTTTAAATGTGAAGAAACAAAAAAATCTTGTCTTGCATTAAAAATAATAAATAATTCATTTTTATAAGTTGTATTTCAATCCAGTGTTGAATAGAGAAAAATGCATTCTCTTTCATTGAGAAAAGAAAAATAGATAGTTAAAAATTCTATATATTTCAGCACAAAACAAAACCCAAAAAGAAGAAGAGAGAAATATTGCTTCAAGAAGACACCAGGTGGGTGTTTGGAGGGTTGGTTTGCTAGATAGACTACATCCGGTGTAATAAACTCTTCAGCATCTAGCTCCAATGGAGCTCTAGTCTCAGTCTGATTAGGTTTATTATCATAGACTATCAATAGTGAATTCATCCTCTGAAGATCTTGTGCAATTCTATGAGTATCATCTTCAACAGGTTGAATCTTTTCGTCCAATAATTTCAATCTCCTTGTTTTAGAATGAAAATTTCCTTTATATTTAGCAAGCAATGCTAATAATTCCTCATGAGACAACTTAGGAAAATATTGAACAAAAACTCTATCAATAATCTCTTGGTCCTGATCTAAAATCAACTTCCATTTATTTTCAAGAATTGAATATAAAGGATCAGAAATATCCTTTTGAATATCTCGTGGTAACCGATTATATTGACACAGGTGATTGATTACCTCTTGAACAATTTCTTGTTTTTGACCTTCATCAAAAGAATTAAAATATTCTTTTACATTATTAAACCTCTTTCTCCTTAGTGTTTTCAGAGTCCTTTCAAAATTGCTCATTGGTTTGAAAGATGAAACATTAATAGGAGTACTTTTCTTGGAAATTTCTCCTACTAGTTTAGACTTCTTACCAGTTACCTTCATCTTCTTTGATTCTTCTTCAGTTTCAATTTCCTCAGATTCCTCTTGAAGAATGAGATGTCTGCCTCTTTTCCTCATGACAGTCTACTTCTTTGCATAGTCCTTAGGTACCAGTTCCTTCTTGATTTGAATACTTCTAGTTACCCTCGTACCAATGGTCACAAAGGTTGCTTGCTCATCTTTCTTCTTTTTCCCTTTCACACTACTGGATTGTACTGATGTAATCCTTTCCTGATAAGTTCCTAGTCTTTTCTTCTTTGTATCCTTAGGAGATGTCAAAAGGTTGTTGGCATAACCGATTAGTAAGTCATAACTAACTTCGTAGCTCATTTCCTCCATTTCATCTTCTCTTGGTTCAACGGCCTCCGTAAGGCAAAAGTTAGTGGTTACAGTGAAATAGATGTCTTTTTCAAAGTGTTTCACCACTTCATCAGATAACCTTAATCTCATTCTCATTTTCTTTTGAAACTCATTTAAATACGTGTTCATTGCAACTGGAAATGTGTTCTTCACAACCTTTATGCTATTCTTTATTTGGGTTGTAACTGGTGTATCCTTAGACCATTGCATATCACAGATTCTTGGAATGAAATTTTGAAAGTAGAAAAATAGACCAATCAATAGTTATCCATATTTAAATTTTTGGTTGTTGTCTTTCTTTATTGATTCTAGATTCAGCATCAATTGACTTCTCATCACCTTGCACAGATCATAATCGGCATCTTCTTTCATCATCTTGTAGGCGACATGAACAATAGAAGATGGTACACTGTTCATTCTACTAGAATGGAATATATGGTAGCCAATAACCATTGTTGCAAACCTGACTCCTTGATCTACAATGTTATTGACCGATATAGCACAACCATCAACAATGGTCTTTGTCAACTGAATAATGGTCTCCTTTGAGATTTTCCTCAATTTAGGTACTTCACCGGTTTGGCAGAAACCAGTTAATTCATGAATAGCCTCCTTTTTGATGGTGTGAGACCTATCAAGATACATATTCCCTCCATGTACATGACTGAGGATAATCCTGACATGTTCTTCCTCAAAATCTTCAAGAAAGTAGACTGCATTATGAAAACCCTTTTCATAAACCCTAATATATTCGGGTTTTATTTTCTCGCTCTTGTCGCACAAAGATTTAAGCTGAGAATAGATTGCTAATGACCCTAGATCCTCAATTTTGTAATCTATGTAACTAGACATGGTCACCTTTAATCAGAACACCTTGGGGAACTTGAGACAATGCATTATAAGACTCTATCTTATCCATTCCCATAGACTCCATAGCTTCAACAGTAATAAAAAGATTCTCTTCTGGTGTAGACAATGATGCCATTCTAGATAATCTTGATTCGAGAGAGAGATTAACAAAAATACCTTATTCCTTTTGCACTAGTAGGGTTTTTGGTTGCTCTCTCATATGCACACCTGATTCGCCTTTCCTTATCTTCAAATCTGATTCAACTTTTGATCCATAGCACAAATCTGTTCTCAATCTACTAACAATGCTCTGTTTTTCTCTGCAAGTGCTCAAAATGCTTCTTTGAATGCAATTAGGGTAAAAATAACTTAGTGAAACTTCCTTTTATTAACTTACCCACTGCATTTATTACACTACCGATAGGGTAACAAACCCTAATTACCACTTAACAAACTCGTCTATACCGGTAGGTATATAACCAGTTGGTAATCCTTAGAAAACTGATTGACAGAAATATCAAAATTCTTACATTACAACTCGAGATATAAAATTATCTGACCATACTCTCTTCAAGGGGTCCAAAAGTAGATTTACCGATATTCTCCCTTTAGGCTTGTTGAAAATCTCAATTTATCGATGTAGCATTCTCCACACTCGGTGAAGGGTTTGATTCTTCTAATGGCTTGTCCTCACTTTTCTTCTTCCAAAATCTATTCATCTCTACTCTAGATTCTTCAACATCAACCTTCTGCTTTCCTTTCTGATCGCCAGAATGATTTACCGGTTGGTTCTTCTTAGTTCTACAAAACTTGGTAATGTGTCCCAGTTTGTGACAATGATAGCAAGCCATCCCAGATGCTCTCCAAGGTCCTACATTACCTCTTCTAGTTCTTCTTCTACAATTCATAGCCACATGTCCATAGTTATTGCAAATTGTGCAAATCACATTTGTTACCTTCTCCATCTCATAGGGACTGAACCGGTTGACATAGGGTTTTTGCTAGTTCACGTTTCTCTGGTTCTTCAACCAGTGCATCAATCTTGGCCTCATTTGAAGAGCTATTGTTAGAGATCTCCAATAATTGCTTATTCAGTTCTCTCCTCTTTACTTGTGAAGCTTTGAATCTATCTCTCAGGATTTCAATCTCATCCCTAGTTGCATCAAGTACTCTAGCCATCTCTCTATAACCCATTTCCTCGATAGTGGCTTTAGGGTTTCCTTCCAAGCAATTAAGAATTAAGGAATTTATGCTCTGATACCAATTGATAAACTTATAAAGCACTGAGAGGGGGGGGTGAATTAGTGATAGCAAAAACAATAACACTTTAATCCCAGACTGATAAAAACAATTAACTAGTTTACTTAAGACTTTGCATGCAATCCAAAGTGTTATAAAAGCATTCACAACAAGTAAAACATTCACCATAACACAAGTTTTTATACGTGGAAAACCTAACTAGGAAAAACCACAGTGAGATGGGACTCACAAGTTAACTATCTACAGAAATAGGTAACTGACTAGTTAAGGTCTACAAAGTTCTCTGTTAGAAGAAAATCTTGTTAAACATCCCAAAGCCCTATTAGGAGCTATAATTGGTTAAAGGTAACCTCAATGGAGGATTTAGATCCAAGTTAATGAATCACCTTGTTAGAGGATTTCTACAATGAAGCTTGTTAGAGCTTACCCGATTAGGGGATTTAACTATTGTAGTGATTAGAAAACAATAGGTGGTATGATCTAGGAATAGCACATTTTGCTTGTATAGATCCTTTTCAAATCACTTAATATTGCATCACTGACATACTCTGCAACTCCTTCAATAAATCGCATTAACTCTAACTCATATAATCACTTGTATCTTGCATATCAAAATAACTCATCACAATGTCTTTTTATAGACATTAGATTTCATGTCAGCTCAAGAACCTCAACACAATTTCCTAGGTTCAGTGAATCTAGATAATCTTCCATAACACATCTTAAATCATCACCAAAAATGTCAGTTAGATATAACTCATCCCACAATCTGTGAAACCAGTTGGAACACCAATATTGGTTGAGTGTTAACCACTTCCAACTCATAGACAGATTGTCTCCATTCGCCTCCTTGCTTCTCTCCACTGCATCTTGAAACTGGTGTAAGTGGAATTGACCAAAACCAATTGTCTTTATTGCATATATCAGTTAGACACCTTTATACTAGTTAGACTTAACTGAGACAATCAAAACATATGTGTGTGTGTGTATGTGCCATCAATGACAACACATAAAGTCATCCAATACAAAAATCATCATCATGCCCACAGTTATGTGCCATTGGATCTCATCAAGTCGTTAGTCTCACTTTCTAGGAACCAAAGCTTTGACAGCAATTTTTGAATATACCAAAAAAATTGAGAGGGGGGGTGAATTAGTTGTTAATTAAAATGTTTTACTTATTCCACAAAAATAGATCCAGTAAACTAATTCTTGATTACTTAACCATAAACAAATATAAGCATGAGAGAGCACACACATGAAATACCAGATTTTATGTGGAAAAACCAAGAAGGGAAAAATCACAGAGAATGCTAATTCTCAAGTATAAAACACATGTTAGGGTGATAATGATTAAGGTGATTTTTATAAAGGGTGGCTCACTACTAGAATGCTCACTACAAGTGGGCTCACTTCCTGACTAAAATCATCAAAAAAGGGCTCACTACCTAGAAGAAGAAGAAGAAGAAGAAGAAGAAGAAGAAGAAAAAATAATCCACCACTAAAGCACAACTGCCACTAAACTGCAATGTCGAAAGAAACCTTTGGCTTACTATTGTCCTTGAAGCAATTCAGAGCTATCTTTTCCTTTTTAATATTTTTATTGCATCAACAAGGGTTTCATTATCAAAAGGTGGAGATAAACATGAATAATCATGTTTTAGATTCATTACTCTTAGAGCTAGGACTAGACTAGATTACGAGCTCTTTTTCATTTTGTGGTTTAATCCACATCCTGGCGAAAAACCAAAATTCTTCATTTTAGTTTACTACCCTAAAATTTGTGGTGGCTAGCCCTAGATTTAGTGTCAAACCCAAGGTTCAGTGTTGAACCCAGCACTCTGATACCATATGTAACAAGCATGTGCTATGCAACTATGCAGCTTTAAATAAACAACATTTCAACATCCAACATCTTTTATGAATGCAACATTGAATCTAAAACCATAAACACTTTTTTTTGAATTCAGAGAATTAAATTAGGAAAGATTTAATCTAATGCATGAGCATAATTTCATCAAATTTAATGATTAACATAAGAAAGAAAGAGAGGTTTAGAGATTACAACTTTTCTCGATACACATTCTAACCTTTATAGTCTTTTCATTGTTTGGGAGAGGGAAAGTATAATCAACAGGCTTTTCTGCCCAACCACAGACTTACTAGTCCCCCATGCCACTTCCAACTAGAAAGGCTTGACTCTTCACAAGGGAGTAAAAGAAGTAGGACTCATGCCATCTGAGATTGGTGTTTAACCCTACACAATCCCTAATCAGTCACACACCATAGCCTTCTCCTAACTAGTATGACCTTTGACCAAGTTTTATATATAGATATTAATGAACTGGTTGACACTTACAATAAGTAGCATCACCTTGACCAAAAGTTTTCAAATATTTGCAATCATGCCAATGCATGAAGTCATTGTTTATCACCCTACTTGACTTGACTAGATCGTTGAAGGTTTCCAAGACATCATGTCAGTCCCTATGCTAACTACACACTGACTCTACAAGGATCACTAGCTAACATTCATGTTTCAACTCAAGTACCTCATATTGGTCAACAAAGGAACTTGAGGTGACATTTACGATAATGGTGTGATTCTTTTTCATTGGCAATTTCTTAGTTTGAAGAATATGGGGTTCATTATTGAAACCTTGAGCTCGCAACCTGCCCTCTCAAGAGAACAAGAATGAATTCTTTGTTAAATAGATATGAAGAACTCACTAATTCTTAATTTTATAATTCAATTTCTTTTTCCGATTTATTAGACCCAAATATTAGTTGAAGTGATTCACAATTTTCCACTGTTCGCATTACTGTTTGCTCATGGTAAGTTACCAATATTTAGTCATTATATTCTAGTATATATTGTTCAGTTTGCATGAGATTAAAAACCCTCCTAGACAACATTGTTACTAACATGAACTATGTTCTCTAAGAATTCTACTTGTTTTAAGTTTTAAAATTCAGAATAATTCTATGGACTCTATTTTATGACTTCAACTAAGTCTTACTCCATAATACCACGATGTGGTTCATAGAAGAGCAATGAAAGAACACCACAAGAGCTCTCAACACCTACGGTTTTGGCAACGCAGGAGTAGCACAAGACAAATAAAGATTGAGATTTTGTTGCAGAGTGAACAATATTCCAATTTATGTGAATTCTTGAAAATCAAGTTCTATCATATGCCTATATATACACACATATTTGCCTATATATACATATTATATATATAATTATATATACGCAAAAAATATATTTTAATTATATTATTTTATTAACTTCATAAAAGTTTCCATTATCATAAAGAAAAATTAGAGTTAAAATAAAGGCACTGTTAATAGTTGTGTCGATACAAATAGATACCATAAACCAAGAAAAGGTTGACAAAATCATAATCACCTATATTGACCAAATAGGGTTACCTGGCTTACACTAGTTGATGGTAACAAGGCTAACACAACACTACAAATCTCAAGTTATAGATAGGGTTCTAGACAACATTGAGTCCTTCTATTACCTCCTGACCTAATGATACTTCCCCTCCCTTCTCAGAGGACAACAATCTCCTGCACACACTAAGTCAAATTTATGTACTTATTCCAAAATCTTGACATGTCTTTATCAATGTATATATTGATAAAAGAAACAATCATCTCATATTCCATAATGATTAAAACTAAATCATTAACATATGCTTTCCAAATCACCATTCCACAAAACTAAGCAACAAATATCAATGCATAAAATAACATAAAAATATCTAGGGCACAAGTGGGATGTAACAGTAATGCTTAGATCTTTAAGAGCTATAGGTTTATCCACAAGATTCATAACATTATTAAAATCCATACAAAGGTCATTGGGAGAAAAGGAAAGAGACCCAGATCCAACAATATTGGAAGAGTTAGAAGGCCAAGAATTAGTGAAGATTTAGAGGTTTTGATTAGGAGGAGCTACGGACTTGTTTCATTTGTCATTCATAGGACCTACAGATATAGTATTATTATTAATGCATTCCTAGATCTTACTCCTTACTCTATAACATTTCCCAGTATCATGGCCAAGTTGATGGTAATATTGACAAAAGGCTTTGGGATCATATTAAGATGACAAAGGTTTAGAAGTATCAATTGTCTTGATGGGAGGAAGTTTCAACACATTAGCATTTTGAATTATACTATGCAAAGACTCAAAAAGAGGAGTAAATTCTTTTCTAAAGTACTTGGATAAATGGGCCACACCTGATGTCGTGGCTACCACTTGAGTGTTGATGTTGTCATTTATCTTGATGTTACCTTTGTTCAGTTTATACTTCACAAGCGATTGTTGAGCACCCTCATTCTTATCAACCCAAGCCACTGAAAGAGATGATTCAAATTGACTCACTTGAAGCTGATAATTATGAAGCATTACACACAATTGCATAAAGGAAGTAAAATAAAAAAATAGAAGTTTATCTCTAATGTCTTTTTATAAATTAGTAATAAAAATTCTTTGAACATCATAATCAACCACTTGATAAGCAATTTGAGAATGCAAATGTTTATATCTACCAGTGAAATCGGTCACTTTTTTTTAACTCCTTGCTTGCAATGAATCAAATCAGTCAAAGTAATTTTAGGACCAAAATTATTTTTAAATTTTTTAATGAAAACATTAGCCAATTGTTGAAATTATGTTTTAGAATAAGGATATAAACAACAATTTCATTGCAAAGCTTTATCTCTAAAGGTTCGATTAAATAATTTAGCCATAAGTCTTTGGTCATGAGCAAAATCAGTACACAAAGTGTGAAATGTCTTCATATGAGTCAAGGGGTCTGTTGGAGCTCAAAATTGCAGGTTGTTAAACCCCAAAGGTATGCCAAGCCTCATGTTTAGGTTCAACATTCAACTTTGGCCAACTGACAGAATAAATCAATGTGGTTGTGATTCTCTACTCTTCAGATTCTACTAAACCTAGGTGGGTATACCTCATTACCAAGTATCTTTATCTTATGATAGTTAAGCAAATTATAAATATAAAGTTGTTTTATGGTCAATATGAAACTGCCATGAAGATTTGATATGACTTTGATACGTTTTACTCCTATTTTCTACTTCTATGAAACTGAAAATAAAATGTAATTAACTGATTCTTTGAGATTGTAAATGTATGATTCTGACCAATGCCTCCTTTACCTATTGGGTTCAGAGACTTATGAATTTCTATCCATGTGTTCTCCTTGTTAGATAGTTTTAAAAAGACCATCCACTGTTAATCCTTCCACACTTAGTGATTAAATTTCATTACGACAATTACTATGTAGGCAATTTTAATCTTTCCTAGAAAGAAGCTCACACAGTAATCAATCCAAGAATATAAGTTCTCTTGATCATTCCACACTATAATGTAGTAGACTGAAAATAATAAAACAATCACAATATTTAGAAATATTTTTAGCAGCCTTTGATTTCTTAGAATCAAAATAACAAGCTCAAATTGAAAAGCATTCAAAATAATCTTTTACACCAGATAGAAATGAAAATAGGCTGATGGTATTGCTTTTATATCATATAATTCAATATCTATGTTCCATATAACAAAAATGTTGATATCATCCTCCTCCCCTATATCTACATTTTTTCACCACTTATACATGTGGTTGAATGGGGACCATACCCCTTTTGGGGTGAAAAGTCACCACTTTACATTAAAATTAACAAAAACCTTTGAAAAATGATAATAGACTAGTTTAGTCAATAACTCCATTTTAAGATAGCTTTCGGTCTTTTTCTTGGTCGACAACCCAAAACACCACCTCAGCACTTGAAATTTTACTGGAAGTAGAAAACCTCATTTTCAGAAATGGATCTTCATAAGATTTGACATTTTCACACATTTTCATGCCTAGTCAACATCTTCTTTCATGCAGGTTGAAATAACAAGCTTTTCAGCCTGCTTGCAGTCTTCTATATGGTCTACAGCCAAAAACACATCGTATAGACCTAAGAGTTTTACTGGAGGTTGGAAACTTGATTTTTGGAAATGGGTCTTTCTTATATTTTCACGCTTCACTCATTTTATTTCTCTATCCATGTCATCTTTTCTGTGGGTCAAAAACACCAATCTTCAAAAGTCGGCAAGAAAAATTAGCAGGTCAAGAGTCCATATTGGGTAGTTGACAGGTTGGGACAACATATTATCAGGTCTAATATGTATTAATTCTATTTAGGAACATGTAGTAACAACTTATTAGGCTATGACATGCTATAATTTGAGATGGCAAGTGGTGCAGGGGCACCAAGTGGACTTAAGGAGTCCAATCCATGAGCAATTTAATCTTTCTTGTTTTGCATGTAATAAGGATCTTAAGATCCAAGTAGAACATTATCATGTTTGTAAGGTTTTATAGCCATCTTGTTTATCTAATCATGTAATAGGATCTAGGGGGGTAAACCTTGGTCACACTTGTTCAAAAGGACCAAGATGAGTCCTGAAAGATGGAATTTGTGCTATGTGGTCATATTTGACTCCCATGTAATGGTTTTGTGTTAGTTTGGTTGGTTGTAGGGCCAAGAGTGCAAAGTTTTACATTGTTGTCAAATTGTCATGACAACTTTTGTGGTTAGTTGGTCTCCAACGGTCCTAAGGTTCAAATTTTAGTTGTGGACATTGGGAGACATTGGATGTTGCATATAAAATCCTCTGAGGCCTAAATGTATGTCTGATGAAGATTTGATGAATGAGAAGTCATCTTTATTGCAAGAATTTGTGCCTTAGTTCATGTATTCTTTTTGTTCCATTATTGTTTCTAATTGGTGAAGGCATCTAATGTGTTTGGAGGGTTGAAACAGTGTTATATCTAACATCTCCAAGTGTTTGCAGGGGTTGGTTTTCTTTAGTTTCAGGTTCTGAGAAAACCCTATTGAGGGTTTCATAAGACATGGTTGGTTCCAAACATTCCTAAGAGTGAAAATTCCTACAACTTAAGGGGATGTTGGGCCAATAGGTGTATCATATCATGGTAGGGTTGAAAGAGGTGTCCGTGAGTGGAGGAGAGAGAAAGGTGCCATGAAATGCTTGGCATTATGTAATGGCAAGCAATTAAAGAGGGGTAGATTGGTTTGTGGGAAACTAGTTGAGTACAGGCCCAACCTTTTGGTGGAATCCTTGGTTTTGAAACATTTTGTGAGTGTCCAAATGGTTGTGAAATTTCTATGAGTTCATTCTAGAGGGGTTTCTTTGTAAAACATGCCTAATTGGGGCTCTTGACCAATTAGGACAGGTAGTATTTCGTACATCTGGTCCAAAGGAATCCCACCTAAGTCTGATATATGTTATAGAGGGCCCCAAAGGGTACTCAAATCTGTAGTTTGTTTGTCAGGTGTTTTGGGAAGTTTGTGAGATATTCTGCAAAGACTAAAAAACTAGGGCTATAAGGATTGTGAAGCCTTTGTGAAGAATAAGGATATTAGGAAGTTTGTAGACCACTTCCAATGTAGGAAACATGTCAAGAGGGATGTGAAATGACATGGTATGAAGGTGGTTTGGGTTTGTTATTTCTTGTTGGTGTTTGAACTTTTGAGTGCATATGGCCTAGTGTGAGTAAGGGCTATAGCTAGAGGTATGTTGTCTAGTATTGAGTGATGTCTACCATTAGTGTTGTGAGTTTGTGTAAGGTTGATTTGTGGAAGTAAGGCCTTGTTGATTGATCAATTGGATAAATTTGAGTGAGTGTGTTGGGATTGGGAATCGTAGCAAGTTTTCCTATGCCTTTGCATCATAGTGGTATCAGAGCAAGTTTAGATCACTTGAGATAGGTGGTCTTGGTGTATTTCAGCATCAGGGAGTAAGGAAGAGTCTGACACGATGCCTCCTAAGGAAATGTCACAAGAGGTACTGAAGAAGATGTTTGAGGAAATGTTTGAAGCCAAAGTGAAGGAGTTGGAGAAGGCTAGGGACAAAGGGAAGAAAGGAGAATGTGATTTTGATGAGGAGAAAGAAGGGGGAGTAGAAGGAGGAACCCTTGGGCAGTAAGTTGAGTTTCCTGTAGATCAGAAAGCATTTAGGGAATCCCTAAGTGGAGTTAGTCGGAACTCCTTAGGTGGAAAGGGTGATTTTACCATATTTTGTGGAGCATGGGACGCAAATGAGGTCTTGGATTGGATTAAGGCCTTCAATAATCAGTTTGAATGCAAAGAGATCCCTAACAACAAGAGGGTCATGATTGCTAAGTCCAAAATGAAGGTATCAACACTCACATGGTGGAATTGTTTTCAAGGTGACAGAGTCAAGGAAGGGAGAAGTATGATAACCTCTTGGGATAGGATGGCAGCCAAGATAAAAGCACACTTTCTCCCTCTGGATTATGAGGTTCAGATATATAGGAAGATGCAAAGTCTAAGATAGAAGGATCTTGATGTAAGTGCCTATACTAAATATTTCACAAGTTGAGTCTCAGAACCAAGTACCATGAAGAAGAGCCAAAGAGGGTAGCAAGGTACTTGAATGGGTTAAAGTATAGTATCCAAGATGAAATCAGTATCCTAGCCCCTGATATAGTGAGAAAGTGCTATCAATTGGCATTGAGAGTAGAGGAGAAGCTCAAAAGGAAGTCTAATCAGAGTGGTAGAGGAAGAGAAGTAGGAAAGAAATTCAAAGGGAAAGGAAACTTTGGTGGTAGAGGTCAACCACAGAAGGGTCAAGGTGAATCTAGCTCAAGTGAGAAAGGAGGCTCCACTTTTAGAGGAGGATTCAGAGCAAGGAGATCTAATGACAGAGGGAGAGGATCGGGAAGAGGTCCTTTCATAGGGAAGTGTTGCACTTGGTCAGATAGGCCACCCATTCTATAGATGTCTAGAGAGGAGCACCTCAAACTCTCAAGGTGGAGAGAGGAGAACACATTTGACCCTAGAAGATGACTTCCAGAGTGTGAAGTCACCCGCAGATAAACATGGATAAGTAGGAGAGAGTCTAATGATGAGGAGGACATTGCTAAAGGTACCAATTCCTCAAGAACCCCCACAAAGGAAGATCGTCTTTAGGGCTACATGTAAATATGGAGGTAAGGTATCTCAGGTGATTGTGGATTTTGGTTCAATAGATAACCTAGTGTCCTTAGAAATGGTAGACAAGTTACACTTGAAAAGGATACCTCATCCTTATCTATATAAAGTTTGATGGCTGACTAAGGGACAACAAACCCTAGTTGATGAGTAGGCTTGGGTTGATTTCTTCATTGGGGGATACACGGACAAAATTCTTTATGACATTGTGACCATGGATGCTTGTCATCTTCTTCTTGAGCATCCTTGGTAGTATGATGTGAAGTCCCAACATGATGGGCAAAGGAACACCTATGTCATCACAAAAGATGGCAAGAAATTCACCCTACACCCTAATTTGGATAGTACAAATGGTAAAGAAGATGAACCAAAGGTGATGATAGTGGGAGAGAAGGAAATGTTGCAGACATTGAAGAATGAGAAAGTAGGCTTTGCATTGGCCTTGAAGCCTAAAGATGTAGTAGACAGAAAGGGGAAATAGATCCCAAAGGAGATACAAGAACTGTTGTAGTAGTTTGATGGAGTATTGTAGGAGGATATTCCTAACTCCCTCCCACCTATCAGAGACATTAGCCACCACATAGACTTCATCCCTGGGGCTACCCTGCCTAATAAGGCAACATATAAGATGACTCCCTCACAAAATGTAGAGATTTCTGACCAAATCCAAGAATTGATGAACAAGGGATTGATTAGGGAAAGTCTAAGCCCATGTACAATATGCACTATCTTAGCACCCAAGAAGGATGGGACATGGAGGTGAGTACACACTCTAGGGCCATAAATAACATCACTATTAGGTATAGATTCCCTATGCCTAGGATAGAAGACTTGATGGACTATTTGGGGGGAGCTTGCTACTTCACTAAGATGGACCTAAAAAGTGGTTTACCATCAAATAAGAATAAGAGAGGGGGATGAGTGGAAAACTTCCTTTAAAACCAATGAGGGGTTATATGAGTGGATGGTTATGCCCTTTCGACTAACCAATGCCCCTATTACCTCTATGAGGCTCATGAATGAAGTACTCAAGCCTTACATTGGGGTATTTTTGGTAGTCAGATTAGATGATATACTCATCTTTAGTAAGACCAAGGAGGAACACTTGAAGCATGTCAAAATGGTTTTGGAGACCTTGCACAGGGAGAAGTTGTTGATCAATTTGGAGAAATGTGAATTCATGAGGCAGGAGCTGGTATATCTTAGTTTTGTCATCTCCGAAGGAAGCATCAAGATGGATCCATCCAAACTTGAAGCCATATTGAGTTGGCCTACTCCAAGAACAATGGGTGAGATAAGAAGTTTTCATGGTTTAGCTACTTTATATAGGAATTTCATAAGAAATTTTAACCAAATTTGTGCTCCTATGTTGGAAACTATCAAAGGTGGATAGTGTTGGAATTGCATGAAGATTGCATTAATAAAGTATAGTGTTGTCATTGATGTCAATAGTAACCGGTAATGGAGTTGTATTGCAACTGGTAGTGATACGGTAATGTAACCGGTAGTAGAGTAGTGATGGAAACCGGTATTAGTATTTCAAGCAAAGTGATCAACCGATAACCCTAACCGATGGAGCTTGGTGAATCGGTTGTGTTGATTTTATGATCGAATGGTGATCAGAGATGGAGATGCCACGTATGCATGATGCACGTGATGAGTTTCAAAGTGGTTTTGGCATGTAGAGATAACTGTTTTATCTAGGGAATGAACAAATGCATATCATGAAGTGAATAACACGTGATGAGTTACAGGATCCAATGTGCGGTGATCCAGGAGCGGTCAAAGTTATCTTGAGAAATGTGCAGCTGATTTCTATGTAATCCAATAGTCATGTTTGAACCGATATGTTTGTAATCTCTATGAGATCTTAGATTTTGTGATGTGTTACCGACCTATTGTATTTATTTTTAAGGTCGATGAGTTTTTTGTAATTGTGTTGGCAATTTGGTAAGTGTGGTAGTGTGATTGATTGTCAAACCAGAAGGAGTATCTACATAATGTTTTGAAGGTAGATAGGAGCATTAAAGGATCTGATTAAGAAAAGTAGTGCTATTATTAGATCAACAAAGACCCTCTTGCTTTCTAACCATTACAATAGCTAAATCCCCTAACCAGGTAAGATTTAATAGTCTTGGTGTTTTCTAAATCCTCTAACCAAGTGATCCATTACCTTGGTTTTGAAATGCTCTATCGAGGTTACTCCTAACAGGGTATTGTAGTCAATCCCTTAACCGGGTGGTCCTTACTCAGATCTATTCCTAACAGGACATTTTTTGTAAAGCTTCTAATAAGGCTTGGCTCCTAACATGGAAAACTTCAGAAGAGTTCAAAATACTTGTGGGTATTCATCCCCACCGTGGTTTTTCCCATTTGGGTTTCCACGTCAAAAATTATTGTGTCAAGTGGTGAATGATTTTGTGGTTATGTTTTGATATGGTTGATATGATTAACTGGTAAAGCCACTTAGATATGATTACATGATTGGAAGTAATCTGAAATGAGTTATTACTCATGTTAGCAAAGTGGCTTAATGTTTTGGTTAAATGGTATGTGAGTTTCAGATCTGTTACATTGTATCATTGATGTTCTAGTCAACCGGTAAGCTTGACAGTGTAGTATCAGTTTTTGATACAGTTTTTAAATCGGTTAGTTCAGTGAATGGTTTATGAGTTGGGATTAAGTTTGGTGAAAGTTTACTTTGTTTTCTATCTACTGATTCACCCCCCCCCCCTCTTAGTAGTTGACCGAATCCTCATTGATTCATCATATTATCATACATAAGTGTAAGTTTGCATGGAACAAGGTTATTGATGAAGCTTTTGAAACATTGAAGAGGAAGGTGTCACAATAGCCAGTCCTAACCTTGCCTGATTTGATAAAGTTTTCCAAATTGAATGTGATGTAAGCCATATGGCTATAGGTGTAGTTCTCGGTCTGGAAGGCAGACCAATAGCCTTCTTCAGTATAAAATTGAATGAGGCCAAGAGGAAGTATTCCGCTTATGATCTTGAGATGTATACTCTTGTCTAATCACTCAAGAAGTGGCAACATTATTTGTTGCCAAAATAATTTGTTGTCTACATGGATAAACAGGCCTTGAGTTTTCTCAACAGTCAGGAGAAGCTTAGTCACAAACATATGGAGTGGGTGGAATCCATCCAAGCTTATATACATTCACCCTGAAGCACAAGAAAGAGGTTGCCAACAAGGTTGCAGATGTTCTCAGTAGAAGAGTGTTGACAACGTCAGAGGTGAAATTGCAAAGTGTGGGGATTGATTCCATAAAGGTAATGTATGTAAATGATGATGACTTCAAAGAGATTTATAAGGTAAGTTCTAGCTTTGCAAATACATACCATGTTGATTATTCTAAGTTTTTTATTAAAGATGGATTTTTTTTCAAGGGTGGTCAGTTGTGTATCCCTAAATGTTCAATAAGGGATAATATCATCAAGGAAAAGCACAATGGGTGTGAGGAGACACTACTTATGGCCCAAAATGTAGTCTGATGTCAAAAGGTTTGTGGAATGTTGAGTTGTATGTCAAAAGGCTAAAGGAATGGCCACAAATGTAGGACTTTACCAACCCCTATGTGTACCCAATAGATCATGGGAGAGTATAAGCATGGACTTTGTAATGGGGTTTCCTAGAACCAAGCAGGGATATGGCAATGTTTTTTTTGTTGTGGACATATTTAGTAAAATGGCTCATTTCTTTCCTTATAAGAGTACCAATGATGCTTCTCACATTGCAGGGATCTTCTTCAAAGAAGTCTTCAAAGAAGTGGTAAGGATTCATGGACTTACCTTAAGCATTGTGTCTGATAGAGATGTCAAATTTGCAGGTCATTTTTGGAGGACTCTTTGGAAGAAGTTGGGAACAAATTTGTCCTTCATATTTTATTATTGTTTGTTTTCAGTGGATACATTACCATGATATGTTATTCAGATTTGTATGACATTATGCTTTATCTAGAGATGAGATGTATAATTTATTTGTAGTATTTCAGTATTTGTGATTTATGGCATTTTATGGATTATTGCTATGTACTGACATTTACTTTATCTATGCAATGTGTAACTATATGTTGTGTGTTTGTGAGTCTATTGGATACAAGGGGATGATTTTACTTCACTCATTTTGATGAGACAGGGAACGTCGCGATTCTCCTTCATCAGTGTGTATGTCATGTTTTCTATATTGTATATATATGCATGTGTGGTTCGGTGATGCAGGATATTGCAGGTACAAGTACTGGGTAGGTACATGGTATCATCTCCACCTGGCTTCATAGGTTTGAGCATGCCTTATATTTTCTGATGGAAGTGGAGGAGATAGTAGTTGACCCTATTTTACTCAGTTACACTTGTATGAGTGTCGTCAGTTGGTCGTCTTGTTAGTTTGTTTGGCCTTCGTATTTTGTCGTTTGATCTTGCATGGGTAATTGCTTGAGTTTTGTTTAATTTGAGTGTTTTAGTGGATTTAATTAATTAATTAATTAAGTTTATGGAATTGTCTCATAGTTGTATTGTTTATGCATTGAGATTATAAATTTAGTTAATTAAAAGAAATTATTAAATTAAGTTGCAAGCTGCATGATATTAGAAATATATTTTTATTTAAATGGAAAAATAAATTAGATTAATTGTTTTTGTTATTTCCTAAAATTTTAATTAAATAAATGAATAAAAGGATTAATTAGAATTAAAATATTGTTTTAATTCTTTATTTAGAAAATTAATTAATTTGCATGAGAAAAGAAAAGAAAGAATAATGATTTTTAACTATTGCATGTTAGCTTATCTTTTGTGATAAATTTAGAAAAGAAAATAAAATTACTATTATTCTAAATTTAGGTTTTTTGAGAAAAAGCTATTGAACCTAGAATTTTAGTTTAAATAGGGGGATGGGTCTTTATTTTAGTTACACAGGAACAGGTCAAGAATTTTAGTTGAAGAAATTTATTGGACGTTTATTGAAAGGATTAGGGCTCTTCTACAGATTTCTTCCAAGAAAGCTATACCAGGTTGGATGATTTCTTAGTTGTGGGTTTATAGTAAATATTTCTATTTTTCTTTGCTTGATGTGTGTGTAAAATAATTGTCAAATCCAAAACCCTCTTCTGGTGAATTCGAGTTTTTGTTTTAGAATTCATGCTTGATGTGTATTTCTAGTTTATGGAAAGGATTTAATTTGGAGAAAATTAGGAAAAATTATTATGGAAAAAAAATAGTCAAGATCCTCATGTTGCATGAAAAATTGCAAAAGTTGAGAGAAATAGTATTTACTAGAGAAATTATTCTCTCTTGTTTAATTTGTTATGATAGTCTTTTAAATAATGGTGTCTCTGTGAAATTATATGATTACTTCAGAAATAAATTTAATTAAGAATTAAATTTATTGGATTATCTGAAAATAAAAAAAAATATATAATTAGAATAAAATTCTATGAAATGAATTTTATTGATATGGGAAAATTTATGTTTTTGCTGTCAGAAATTTTTAGTAAATGTGGAATTTATTTTAATGTTTTAAAAAAATAATATTAAAAAATATATATATATTAAAAAAAAAATAATATAAAAAAATTATGGGGAGGCTATGCCTCTACCCATGCAGCAACTACCAAAGGTAGCAGCTGCTGCCATCCCCAAGGGTAGCGTTGGTTGCCATATGGTGGCACTGCTACCCTAGGGTAGTTTTTTTTTTTTTTAAGGTTTAATTTAATGTTAATTTTATTTATTATTTTATTTTTTATTTAGTTTTTAAATAATAAATAAATAATTATAATGTGTTAATATATATATATATATATATATATATATATATAGTGGTTTTTATTTTTAATTATCAATTTAAAGATTTTTGTTATATGAATAAAGAATTTAGAATTTAGTTATTTTAGGAAAAAGCTTATAATTTTAAATTCGATATTCATGTTGGAAATACATTAGGAGATTAATTCATATGTGAATTTATTTAACTTTATTGGACAAATGACAAGTTTATGTATTATATAGTTGTAAATTCTTGTTATCTGGAAATTCTTAAATTGCATGTTATTTATGCTTTTGGTTGTTTTAAGGAAAGATTGCCTGTAATAGGATCTTGCGTATATTGTGTTCTCAGTCAAGCTTAGTTTCATTGCAATTCTGGTTGATTTGTCGTTGTGTCCTATGTTATTATTTCTCCTTGGTCAGGTGTTGTTGTATAACCTTATTGATGTGAGCCATTGTGTGTATTCGTCCAAATGGTCAATCTTGGGTTAGTGATTATGTATCCTTCACCTGTGCTTTGTTAGGATTGTTTATGGTTGTCTGTTTCACCATAGAATTCTCGTAGAGAGAGACATTTCCTATTAGTGTTCTAAGAGAGAGAGTGGCTTTCGAGCGGGGGCCATGCCCAAAGTGGATGACAGGATAACCCATCGAAAGTCAGTTAAAAAGTGATAACCTAATAATTGATTTGGGGGTGGGTAGATTAAATATTAATTAAGATAAATGTACCTTGTGCATAGGTGAGTGCTAGTATAGGGCTCATAATGTTACGAGAAGGCCTGGAATGGAAAACTTACCACCTTGTCTTCACGAAAGGATTGGTAGGGTCTGCATGAGACTTAGATGGAACCAGAGGCTCAGGAGAGGCTACCAGGGGAAAACCAGGATGGGGGCCAGGACATATGGAGGTTGTACCATGGTATCCACTGTAAGACATGCGATGACACTCTCTCCTTAGAATCACTAGTGTTTTGTGAGTTGAGTCACATGGATGTTTGCGGAGTCTTGTAGTCCTTTCGTACTTGTCTTACTTTGCTTGCTTGAGGGTTTTCTACTATCTCCTAGCATGGTGGGGTGGTTCCATTTCGGGATCACATGGTCGGGTGGTAGTGCCACTTCCCATCAGATGTTCTGGATTATATCTTCAAGTGAGGAAAGGCTTCACTGGTGTTTCTTGGTTCGTGGTTCATGTACCAACTCTTGTTCGAGATCATTGTTCAGTTGAGACCTTGTGGTCATTGTATCAGACTTTTATGTAACCTTGATATTGTAACTTTGTAATCAGTGGCATTATTGGAAGCCATGTATTTATGGATATTGTAATATTATGTCAGTGAAATGAATGTTATTGTTTTGATCTTATGTTTAAATGGTTTATGGAAATTGGATACATTGGAATACTTTTATTTCTTTATTATGAAATTTGGATGTACGTGTAGTTTTAAACTTAAGCTTTCAATTTATTTAATTAAATGGATTAACTATGGTGTTAATATAATCTAGGAATTAATCTTCGTTGGTAACCCTTAGGAAAACATATGTTAGACTTCTGCTATGTTATTAAACATGCAATGGCTTTAGTTAGTGCACTTAGTCTCTAACAAAAAAAAAATTATTTCACCCTTTAGTTGCCTAGTTGTGTTGTTTTCCTTTAGGGTTCCTAGCGGGGCATTACAGACTCTTTGGAAGAAGTTGGGAACAAATTTGTCCTTGACTTCCACCTACCACCCCCAAACAGATGGGCAACCTGAAGTGGTTAACAAGTCATCAGGAAACCTATTGAGGTGTCTCACAAAACCTCATGGTTAATATTGGGATTCGATCCTTCCATAGGTAGAATTTACCTACAATGACTCAGTGAATAGAAGCACAGGGAAAAGCCCTTTCCAAATTGTCTATAACATGAATCCAAGGGGTGTTTTGGAGTTGAGAGAGTTGCCCAAGGAGATCATCTGTAGTGCACAAGGTGAGAAATTTGTTGAGGCAATCAAAGATGTACATGAGTAGGTTAAGACAACATTACAAAAGACCACAGACAAGTACAAGGAACATGAAGATAAAAAGAGAAGGGAAGTACAATTTCAGGTTGGTGATATGGTATGGGTGCATTTGAAAAAGGAGGGGCTACCAAAGGGTAGACACACTAAGTTGATGATGAGGAAGATAGGACCATGCATGATCCTTAAGGCTTTTGGCTCCAATTCCTATGAAGTAAAATTACCCTAGGATATTGGCCTCTCACCCATTTTCAATGTTTCAAATTTGACTCCTCGCAAGAATGATGTTGCAGGTACTATGATAGGTAAAACAATAGTAGAAGGTGATGAGTCGCTCAAGGATCTTCCATCCAAGCCACCTTTGAAGCCTGACAAGATCCTAGATACCAAAGTGGTGAAAATGCATAGGAATCAGGTTTACAAGCAGTATTTGGTTAAGTGGCATGGTTTGCCAGGGGTAGATGCAACATGGTTGGATGAGCATGATATTCTAAAGTTTAGTTGCAAACTTGAATATCTCTTCTCAAGAAGAATTGAGAACAATTCACTCGGGGAGTACGGTGTAGGGGAACAAAGTGGACATAAGGAGTCCAATCCATGAGAAATTTAATCTTTCTTGTTTTGCATGTAATAAGGATCTTAAGATCCAAGTAGAACATTATCATGTTTGTAAGGCTTTATAGCCATCTTGTTTATCTAATCATATAATAGGATCTAGGGGGGTCAACCTTGGTCACACTTGTTCAAAAGGACCAAGATGAGTCTTGAAAGATGTCATTTGTGTTATGTGGTCATATTTGACTCCTATGTAATGGTTTGGTGTTGGTTTGGTCAGTTGTAGGGCCAAGAGTACAAAGTTGTACATTGCTATCAAATTGTCATGACAACTTTTGTGGTTAGTTGATCTCCAATGGTCCTATGGTTCAAATTTCATTTGTGGACATTGGGAGACATTGGATGTTGCATATAAAAGATTCTAAGGCTAAACTTGTATGTTTGATGAACATTTGATGAATGAGAAGCCATCTTTGTTGCAAGAATTTGTGTCTTAGTCTGTGTATTATTTTTATTTCATTATTGTTTATGATTGGTGAAGGCATCTAATGTTTTTGGAGGGTTGAAATAGTGTTATATCTAACATATCCAAGTGGTTACAAGGGTTGAAATAGAGTTTGGAGCCAAGAGATTGATTTTCTTCAGTTCTGGGTTCTAAGAGAACCCTACCAAGGGTTTCATAAGACATGGTTGGTTCCAAACATTCCCAAGAGTGAAAATTCCTAAAACTCAAGGGTATGTTGGGCCAATAGGTGTATCATAGCATGGTTTGGATGAAAGAGGTGGTCGTGAGTGGAGGAGAGAGAAAGGTGCACTGAAATGCTTGGCATTGTGTAATGGCAAGCAATTGAAGAGGGGTAGATTGGTTTGTGGGAAACCAGTTGAGTGCAGGCCCAACCTTCTGGTGGAATCCTTGGTTTTGATACATTTTCTAAGTGTCCAAATGGTTGCAAAATTTTTGTGAGTCCATTCTAGAGGGGATGCTTTGTAAAACATGCCTAATTGGGGCTCTTGACCAATTAGGACAGGTAATATTCTATACATCTAGTCTAAAGGAATCCCACCTAATTCTGACATATGTTGTAGAGGGCCCAAAAGGGTACTCAAATCTTCAATTTTTTTGTCAAGTGGTTTGGGAATTTTGTGAGATATTCCCCAAAGACTCAAAAACTAGGGTTACAAGGATTGTGAAGCCTTTGTGAAGAACAAGGATATTAGGAAGTTTTTAGACCATTTCCAATGCATGAAACATGTCAAGAGGGATGTGAAATGACATGGTATGAATTTGGTTTGGGTCTGTGCTTTCTTGTTGGTTTTTGAGATTTTGAGTGCATATGGCCTAGTGTGAGTAAGGGCTATAGATAGAGGTATGTTGTCTAGTATTGAGTGATGTCCACCATTGGTGTTGTGATTTTGTGTAAGGCTAAATTTTTTAAGTAAGCCCTTATGATTGATCAATTGGAGAAAGTTGAGTGAGTGTGTTGGGATTGGGAATCCTACCTAGTTTCTATGTGCCTCTGCATCAGCAAGTTATTATGAGATGTTATCATCCTCATAAGAAAAATGTCTCATGATAGATCTCTTTGGAACAAATATATATGACATGCCTAGGGTTATGAGGATGGGTTGATGAATTATTATATGGAATTCTTATCTCATGCATGAAGTGGGATAGAGATTTCAATAAGTTTAGAATATATACTCTTTATGACTTGAAGGGAATAGATGTATATGCGAAATACAAGGTAGCTTAACGACCTTTCATGGAGGTACTTTGGAATTGATTATTCATATCCTTATCTTATAATCCTTTACTCTAGGTGCTCAAATCATTCACTGTCCATTATGT
Source organism: Cryptomeria japonica (assembly GCF_030272615.1). Taxonomy (NCBI): domain Eukaryota; kingdom Viridiplantae; phylum Streptophyta; class Pinopsida; order Cupressales; family Cupressaceae; genus Cryptomeria; species Cryptomeria japonica. The sequence continues at coordinate 489,085,754 of NC_081412.1, forward strand.
GTCATTTCCATAAAGTGGCCACCATTTTCAATAGTAGGGTGCTTGAAATTATTTGGAAATTTCAAGCCCCAACAGGATCACCTTTTCCATTGTACAACTCCAATTGAGAGACTTCATATGTTTAGGGAGAACTGTATGAACAATATTACTAGATAATGTGCTCATTACATCAAATGTGGGCACATTAAACTTGGATTGAGTAATGGAAGCCAATTTTTGTAGGGATATAATAGTTTGGGCTAGATTATTTATGGTTTCTTTAGTGGATGGATTAAAATTGGACATGTTCGATTGTGATGGAGGAGTAACATTGTTATATGTAGGTGGAGGTTGACAATAAGGAGGTGGAACATTATGGTATGTTTTTATGGGAGATGATTGGGATACAAATGGAATATTCACAAAAGGAGGTATTTAAGGATATTTGATTAATGGTATTTCCACCATGACTAACATGTGTAGGATTAATATTTTGTGTAAAAGTATCCATGATAGAAGATGTAAATGTAGGAACACTACGCAAGGATGTAGGCATAGGAATGGAATGATTGGCTTGACTAGTGTGTTGAGAATAACCAAGGACATCGACACAACTTTTGATTGGCATGATATTAGTGTCAACAATATGAGCAAGGCCACGAAACAAATCAATACCAATTTTATCACTTTACACAATTCTCTTTAATATTTCAATCAAAGGGATTGCCTCACTTATCGGGTATTGTTGACTCATCCATTGTTGAATATTTTCATATTCATTGTCAATCTTCTCCAACTGGTCAATATTAACCCTAGTTAGTGTCATCCACATCATGAGAATTATGAGGAGAATGGGGATAAATGATATCATTGGATTAGAGGAAGCACCAACATTCTCATGGAATAATTGATCTATTTGAGGATCCATACCCTTAGTAATTAAACCTTTGGAAGCCTTAATTATACAACTTATTCTCATGGGAATATTGTATGTAGGACTAATGGTAACAAAACTCATGCACAAAGAAAGGAAATTTGAATGCACAAATTGAAAACTATGATTAAGCAATACAATTTTTTTCAGAGTACAACTACACACCTACTTATTGTACATAGAAAGAAAGGGAAATATGTTGGGAATAGGGGTTTCCCTTAGGTCAAACCATGATTTTCGGAATTAACCATGAAATTGAATCGACAAATGTAATGAAAAATTGAAATAAAGTACTTTCCTTTTGAGGGAGAGACTGAATCTAAAATGTTATACTTGAAACCACAATTTTTACCTTCATAGAATTTTTTCTTCATACAAAGATTTTAGGGTTTCATGCAGGATGTCTTCATATTAAACATTTATCATGAATGCCATCTTTAATGCTTGAACTTGACCTCACTTTTGTTCCAATCTTTGATGAATGACTGATTGCTTGCTCACTTGAATTTGTTAGAGTGTAGATCTTGAATTTCATTCATTAGGTTTGAAATAAGAGGGGTAGACCTCCTTTTATACTTTACCATCAAAAATCAAATTGAATTTTCACAATAGGCCAACACGAGATCCAAATTCCTACTCATCCATGATGACCATTAAGGGGTGCAATTTGGGGCCCAATTAAGAGGACCAGGGCATGGTACACCCTAGTCCTAATTTGGTACAGGGTGTGGTGTACGTCCTAGTCTTGGAAATTAGGATTCCAAAAGTGGAGTCAAATTAGGAAATTGATGAAAATGTAGAATAGGTAAGTGGTGTGAGTAGAGTCAAAATTGGAATCAAGCCTTGGAAACTAGAAGACAAAAGTGAGGCCTAGGTGAGGAAAAAATTGTGGGCGAGTACGATTTAGGAAGCTACAAGAATTTTCTCAAAAACTACCTTATTATAGAAAACTAGTTTTTCAAAGCATTGAAAATGACATATGATCATAAGCATACGCAGAGAAGCACAAAAAAAATTATAAGAGATTTCAATGCTTACATAAAATACGATGGAAAAAATGTTAAATATTCTTGTGAGTCTAAGGAGTTGAGCTTAATTGGTTATAGTGTTGGGTTTTCATGATTGAGGAGACTCAAGTTCAATTCTCTATTAGGACAACTATAATAGAATTCTAAGTTGAGGCACTTGGTCTTCTGTAGTTGTCTTCTAATGTGGAGATGCTTTCTAAATAAAAGTGAATTTCTAATTAGTAACTCTTGGTCTTCTGATGTGAGAGCATCAATCAACATTTTATTTTTTATTTTCTAATTTATTCAATTTTATGTTTTGTTCACAATTTTGGTTTACTAAGTTAGAAACTTGGGGTTCTTGTCACCACATGTTGAGAAAGTTAGATAAATCGATATATTTTCCTTCAGCAGGAGGACAACAATTAAAGATTGATGAGTAATTAAAAAGAATTAGTTATGAGCAGTTGGAAAATGGTCAGGAAAGAAAGAGGCTTGTGGGAGGAAAAAGAAATGCAAAAGAAAGATTGCCACATGAAGGAAACATGAAGGAAATTTTTGAGAAGCCTCAAGGTCACAGATAGAAGATAATAGGATGTGAAGGATAGAGGGAAGACCCTAAATCATTGTAGAACATGGATGGTGATAGTTATGATCAATCCAAGAATGCAAACAGGCATCCACAAAATGTAGAATTTTTTATATAAGAAGGCCTCAAGGGAATGAGCCCATAGTGTGGTGGAGTTGCATAAAGAAATGGATGTGTGTATCTACATAGAAAAAATGTTAAGTTTTTGTGAGAATTGGTCATGGGAGAGGTCATGGGCTGCAGCCAATAGTGTGTGAAGAAAAGTTGGAGAGTATAAATAGAGAGGAGTGTGTGGGGACAGAAGCAGAGTGCATTTGCCTTCGAGCAGATTTGAGGAGGTGGCCTTTTCAAGGCCAAGAATTGAAAGAGGTTTCTGTATTTGAATAAATAAAAATTAAAATAAAAGGTTTTTTTACTATAATCTTATTATGATTTGGGTGTTTGTGGGAGCGAGAGGGGATTTCTTTTCCATTATTTGGTATCAGAGCTAATGGTTCTAAGTGTGTAGGCTAAATGTCAAATGGGAGGCAACCTATGCTAGGACCTGCAAGTAGAGGAGAGAAGAAGTGTGAGTGCAAATTAATGAATAAGTGAAAGGATTGCAACAATGAGAAGGATGGGGATTAGTGTAAGAAGACCCGTAAGAATTTTGTCTTGAGATGAGCATTGAGATGACATGGAGAAAAGAAAATGTTGTGAGATGTTGAACATGATTGCACAAAGAATGGATGCATTGGAAATAAAATATTTTCCTAATCAAGTTATGATTGCAAATAATAGAAAAGAGGAAATAGATAGTGTGTATATAGCAAGGATATGTCTCTTGGAAGGCATGGAAGAAAATAATGCAGATAAGGAAATAAGTGTATCAAGATTTTAAAGTGAAGGAGTACTGTAAAAGAAAGAAGCAAAAGTTGCAATAGAGGTAGGGGTTTCCAAAAGTGCAGAAGATGTAATTGTGAGTGCAAGAGATTCAACTATTATTGTAGTGAAAGAGTATGTAGATGTTGTCATGACTGGTGAATATGAAGATGATTTGTTGTTGTGGATGTTGACAATAAAAAAAGTGGATAGAAAAGATGACCAATAAAGGTGGGAAGATGAAGATTGTCGAAATGGAGGATGCCACAGTATTACGAAATCAAGCAATAAATTTATTTACATGTTGTGAAGATAATATTTTATTTTAATTTGTGACGATAAGATAACAACATGGCATAGTAAGTGTAGATTAACATAAGAATGTGGCATATTGTGATGTGGTTGAAGGAAGGATTGAAAATGGGAAAGAGTTTGATGAAGAAGCTATGGAAATATTTAATGTCAATAAAATTGTTTATATTGACTTGTGTGGTTGAGTGAGAAATTAATTTTTGGTGGTAGAGGATGGTAAATAATGGATGTAAATCCACGAGAACAGAGGAGAAAGGTGAGTAGAGATGCAAGCGAATGATGACAATTGTTCTGACAAGATGTTGGAAGAAATGAAAGAAGAAGTATATTGATAAGTTTGTTGAGTCCAAGCATTAGAAGTATGTTGCAAGTTGATGAAAACTTGAAAGGGTAGTCCTACTACCCAAATTCTTTGTGAGATACACTCACAAACATCTCACCCAAGGAACTTTATGCAAGAACATTTATCAACATTTTTTTTATTGTCTAATTTGTTCAGTTTTATGTTTTATTCACAATTTTAGTTTGTTGAGTCAGAGACTTGGGGTTCCCATCACCACATGGGCATAAAATTGGATAAATCGATATAGTTTCCTTCAGTAAGAGGAGATGAACAATTAAAGTTTAATGAACAGTTAAAAAGAACCGGTTATGAACAATTGGAAAATGGTCAGAAAAGAAAGAGGTTCATGGGACGAAAAATAAGCATAGAAGAAATATTGCCCTATGAAGGCAACATGAAGGAAAATTTTGAGAAGTTTCAAGGTCATGAATAGAAGATAAGGACACACAAAGGAAAGAGGGAAGACCTTACATCATTGTAGAAAATGGATGGTGACAATTGATGATCAATCCAAGAATACGAAGAGGCATCCACAAAATGTAGAAATTTCTATATAAGAAGGCCTCAAGGGAATGATCCAATAGTGTGGTGGGCTTGCATAAAGAAATGGATGTGTACATGGTTGTATGGTGAAAATATAAAGTGTTTGTGAGAATCCACCATGGGAGAGGGCATGGGCTACAACCAATAGTGTGTGAAGTGTTGGAAAGTAAGAATAGAGAGCGTGTGAGGGTAGAAGCAGAGCGTGTTTGTCTTTGAGTAGATTTGAGAAGGTGGTTATTTCAAGCCCAATAATTGTAAGATGTTTTTGTATTTGACTAAACAAAATAAAAAATAAAAGGTTCTTTATCGTAGTCCTTTTGTGATTTGGGGGTTTGTGGGAGCGAGAGGGGATTTATTTGTCATCATCTTCCATAGTTGATTGATAGTGTGTTTGGTTGTAAGGATATTGTATTGGTCTAATATTGATGTTCAAATGAGCAAGATATTTGTAATTGATATGCAATTAAAAAAAATTCTTCTTGTGAAGATCTAAAGAACAAAATCTTAATAGTTTACAACATTGTTGATTTTGGATAGGCATTTTGTGAACTATAGTATGAAAAGAGCTGCTTGTGATTGTTTAGGAGTTTCTAAATGCTCCAGGGCTTTTGTTCTTTATTCTTATATCTCTCCATAACATTTTGAATTTTGAAATTTGGACTAGTGATACATAAAAGTTACAACTATTTAAAGGATATCCTTTGCTGCAATCAATAGATGGAAATTGTTGAATGATCATATGATGAACAAATTTAATTGAAGTGTTTGACTCCTTGAACTTGAGTAATTAATATGTTTAAATCATCCATCAATTTTCATATTTTATTAAGTGGTTAGGAGTAGTTGTTTCTATATCTTGGTGTAATAGTGAAAAATTAGGGTTTCCACCATTATATGTATGAAAACTACTAATTTTATGACTTAAAGGCCATTACATTCAAAAGAGGGTCCAATCTAATAGATCTAGTCACAAACCAGCAAGGATTAGGACTAATAATTATGGTTGGATTGGAGGAGTGTTCGTGTGAATTAATTGAATTTCTGAAATTGGGGTAAATATGTTGAAATGAAGATGAAAATATGGAAACAATAAGCTATAGTCATCGTATTGAGCCACGAACCAACATAAGAAAATTTGGACCTATTCCTAGAAAGAGCTACTAAAATGTTGGGATCGTGGTGGTGGTCACCCTGGTCCTTTGAACTTTTTGCACTTCAATGGGTGATCGATTCATCACTATAAATAATGCTTATTATCAAGATCACAACTCTGTACCTATTTCCTACACACAAAAATATGGGGAAATAGGTTGGGAATAGAGGTTTACCTAAGTCAAACCTTGGTTTAGGAATTAACCTTGAATGAAATATTGCAAATATTGAAATAAATAATGAAAAGATATACCTCAGATTTGGAATGACTAATGATGATTCTTGGCTTTTTGAATGTAAACACATATGTTGTATGAAATTACATGAACATGACAAAACCCTAATCACACACACATGCTTGCATATGAATGATGTAATGTTGCTCCACAATGGATAAATGAATAATATGCAACCTTGAAGATATCTAGAAATGATTGACGATGACTGCTTCAATGCTTGAATAATAGATTGATTGAATAGAAATTGATTGGATGCCTTATGATTCTCCTATTGTTATGAAATGAGAGGGATAGACCTCCTTTTATACTTGCCCATCGAAAAATATCTTAATTTTCTGACATAAGCCGACATGAAGGTCACATTCTCACTAGCTTATTGTGACCATTAGGAGGGGAAAAATTAAAGTCCTATTTGAGAGGACCAAGGTACCATGCTCTGGTCCTATTGAGGACCATGGTGCCATGCCCTAGATCTACCCCATTTAAGGGTCAGAATAAAGAGGCCAGGTGATGTGTTAAGAGAAAAGGAGGCTAAATTTGAATGGTATGAGAAAAATTAGGTCCTAGTCTAGCTTTGGGACATGAATACTAAGATGAGGGCCCAAATATGGACTAAATTGTAAGGGAGTAAAATTTAGGATGCTACACTTGGTACTAACTATTTGTTAGTTGGGTTCCTTTTGTTAAATGTACTTGAACGGTAATGAAATAAGAATGAATTAAAGATGCTCATAATGCTAGGTTATTGGATAAAATCAATTGTAAACATATGAGTGAGATGAATAAAGTTAATAGGTTAAGTTGAATACAGAAGCAATGATAAGTTTAATACAAAATTTACAAACACCTTGTTTGAACTAGCACAACTCATATAAAAAAAGCATCATTTGTTGTTTCCAATCACACCTAATGATTCATCATTAGGAAAGAATAAGTGATAATTGGTAAGTTTAATACAAATTTTACAAACATCTTGTTTGAACTAGCACAACTCATATAAAAATAGGTTCATTTGACGTTTCCAATCACATCCAATGATTCATCATTAGGTTCAAGAATAAGTGAGAATTGGATTGTAGATGCATCTATATAAAAGGAATGGGTGTAAAGAAAACAAATTAAATTGAAATTAAAAAAAGAAAAGAAAAGGCAATTAGAAATATAGAAAATAAAAAGATAACAAGGCAAAAAATATAAGGAACAAGAACAAGAAAAAAGAGAGGAAAAGACAAACTAAATGAATAACAAATTTAAATAAGGAGAAGAAGGAAAGACAAAGGAAGAAAACAAATAAAATTTGAAAAAGAATACAGTGAAGAAGCCTATAAACATTAAGTAAAATAAAATCAAAATTAATATCAAAAAAATTATAATAAGAACCAAGAAATTAAATAAAGAGAAAACAAAAATTAAATAAAGAAGTGCAATGTCCCCCCTAGACTCACATTTTGATTTATGCTTTGATAGACCTATTTAGACTCATGATTGATATTTTGATGATATTTTATCATCACTTATGATCTTATTTAGACTTTACATGCTTATTGATGATGATGGATATTTGATATGACTCAAGGTGCTGGATGACTTATATGATTGATGATACATTCTGGATTATATGCACTTGATATTCTTATGTGGATTATATGATTTAAGATGCTATGATAGCTCTAACCCCTATTTCATGATTATGATTTCATGTGATGCATTGATGTTGTTATTGTGTGACTGTCTTCGTGAAAGGGATGATGCCTTATCACTCATTGCGAGCATGATATGGTGTTGTGATTATCTTTTGACTTGCTTGTTTATTATGATGTATATATATATTATATATTGCATTGCATTTTGGTGGTGGTTGCAGGATTGCAGGCACCAAACATCGACTCCACCTGGTCTCACAAGTTTGAGAATGTCGTATCCCAGTGGCAAGTTGTTTGAGATGGCATGAGTTTCCTTCACTCACTCTAGGCTTGGTTGTTCATCTTGTTAGTTGTGTCGTGGCGTAAGTGGTGGTTAGAGTCTTGTGTTGATGTGGACCCTTTTTGTTGGGTTGCTTGAGGTGATGTGAGTGTGTGTTTATTATTTAATTAATAATTGGATTAATGTGATTTATTAATGTTTATATTAATTTATTATATAGTATGGGTATTTAATTATTCAGATTATTTATTTTTGAGGCTTGATTAATGTTATTGAGTTTGGTTTATTCGATTTATTGATTTATTATTTAAATTGATTATTTGATAATTAATTTATTGTTGAGATTAATTTATTTGATTTATTGTTTAATTAATTTGTATTAATTATTTATTATTTTAATATTTATTGATTGAAATATTAATTATATAATGTTGATGTTTTATTGTTGATATGATTTTTATATTTATTTATTAATTAGTTTCTATTTATACAAGTCTTTTGTTTATTTATTTATTATTGGGAATTGATTTGTTATTATTATCTCATTCATATTTATATTACTACTTTAATATTATTTGCATAATCAGTTGTAATATAAAGTTTACCTACCCCTTATTTCTATTAGTCGATTTTGAATGGGTAAGTAAATAATACTATTAAATAATATTTACCTTTGTACTATATAGGCTAGGTATAATGTATAGTTTTATTGAATTTACTAATTGGCCAGTGATTTTCTATAGTTTCAAGTTTAATTTTCTATTTATTGGAGTTTGTCATGCATTGTTGGGGTTGGCTTCTCTGCAAATTTTGAATTGGAGCTTTCAAATTTCGATTGAATTTGGTTTTTGGATTGCTAGGAGATTTAATTGAAGATTTGGATTTCAAAGTCACTAGATTTGTTTTCCTTTCACCAGTTATTCTTGCCAAGATTGCGATTTTCTAGGTTGGAGTTCCATTTTTCCTCTCTACAATTTATTTTGAAAAGACTGTCTGCATTGTGATTTTTGAAAGATTGTTTGGGGATTGAATTCGATATTTGAGTTTTCAATTTGGATTATGGGAAAGGTTTTAGGAATGATTGAATTTGTATCTAATTATTTGAAAGATCTAGAGATGGTGTTGTCGACAATGTTTTCTATGCATTTTCCCATTTAATCTTGTGTTAAATTTTTCCTTGTGATTGTGCTTGAGTTTATTGAGCTTGTGAAAGAATATTTGAATTGAAATATGTCTCCATTAGCATCTTCTTGTGTCTTTGTATTTGCTGACAGAATTTGGAATGTCTAAAACCTTGCTGGGAGTGACTTCCTGAGTTCTATGTGTTGCAATCTCATCTTGGTTGCCCAATACTTCTCATTTAGTGTTACTTGGGAATTAATATGCCCTTTGGAAGGTTGTTTTATGTCTCTCTTGGCCTTATTTCATCTTCTGAGTTATTGTGCAAGTTTTGGTTAAGCTCTATGCACTTTGGAGTGCAACTGTGACATGATTTTGATATTGAATTCTCTTGAATATTCATAATATCCTTAATTTGGTGTTTTCTTCATGTTATTTTGACCTCCCGCACCTCATGGGAGTGAATTTTGATCATTTGAGTTCCCATATGCCAAATTGGGAAAGTCCCATCTCTTATTTTATCTGTTTTCTGATTTTTTATGCATTTTTACCCAAAACACTATTCTGCTACCCAGAATGCTAAAAGATGATCAGGGAGAGGTAGTTTGTCTCTCCGATGTGCTAATATGGATTCTAGGAATGTTGAACTGCTTTTAGGATGTCATATTTGTTAGTTTTGATCATTGTAGTTGGTTTTCTAGATTTGCTGCTTTTTCTAGAGGTATTTTGTGATGGCATTGAATTTCTCAGAGATGTCTATGATGTCATTTTGATCTTTTCATGATGATTTTGTCATTCGGTGAGAGGTTTTGTGCCTTACCGTTGAGGCCATTGTTCTTGTATGCTCCAGTGAGAGGAAGAAATCCTCATTGTTGAGGAATGCTTATGAGAGCTCTAGTGGGATGTTATTGCCTCACTATTGAGGATTGGAATTTATTTTAGATTGGCCTTTGATCTCATGTTTATGCATTTTTGATAACTCAATGATGAACGGATAGTACCAAACTGGTACTGAGAGTGGGGGGGTGAATCAGTATAGACAAAAACACAATCCTAAACCGATTTGTCAACAGACACTGTGCTTTGGCAAACAAACAATAACACCGGTCTTAAACAGAGTACAACCGGTAAAACCCAGAATAACTAAGACAAGCATAAACCGGTTGACACTTATCTTTTCATACAATCTAATACTTCATTCCCATTTCACTCTAATGCATGAACAGGTAATCTATCATCAAAGATATATATAAATAACTAGATCAACATGATTTACCTTCAGACACAAATCACTTAAACCATCATATGAATAACACCACACATGACACACAGATTTTTCATGTGGAAACCCAACTGGGAAAAAAACCATGGTGGGGATGAATACTCACAATCTATTTTTGAACTATTTAGAAGTCCACTCTGTTAGGAGCCTTGTCCGGTTAAAGACTAATACAATAGGTTCTATTAGGAACCAATCCTGTTAGGGGTCACCTGGTTAAGGGATGGCTAGAATACCCAGTTAAGGGTTAAACCCTGTTAAAGGTTACCTTGTTAGAGGATTTCAAGAACTCAATGGTTTTGAGTCACCCTGTTAAAGGATTTACAGTAAGTAGGTTAAAGCTGCCCTGTTAAGGGATTTCCTAACTGTTGAGGTGGTTAGAGATCAACAGGTATTAAAATGATCTGGTAATAGCACTCAATGCTAATGTATATCCACTTTAGCTCCTCTTCACCTTCTGCACTTACACTCTGCAGGTATCACTTCTCTCTTTTGGTCTAGCAAGAATCACGTATCTCTTCACTTGGATACTCACATACAACTTTTTCCAACAACCTCAGAAAGAAACACAACATCGACCTTATAGGAAATAGATAGGTCGATAGCATAAACCCTAAACCCTAAACCTGTTAGGTTAAGCAATTCAAAGGGTTCAATCCTGACCATTGAGCACATTGCATTAAATGCAACAGTCTTGAACCAATCTCAAGACATTCTCCATCATTCATTTTCCATCGATTTCATGGCAGCTGATAACCCATCATGCGTTATCACCATTTACAAACTTCGCACATTCTTGAGGTAGATAGGGACAATCTCCTTCATGCAAGATCCTTCACACGCACAAGGCTAATGTGGCAACATGATCTGTTCTTCATTACAATGCTAACTCATCACACAAAGTCATTGGTTGAGTCACACAGGCTTGAAGTACTTCAACTGGAAACCCTGAAGTTGAGACTACCAACCAATAGTCATACAAAGCTTCTATGTACCAGTTCCCATAACCACATGCCGGTTCACCTTGAACAAACACACTACTTCACTTTGGCACATATACCGGTTCACAATGATATACCAGTTCTCACATATATGAGTTCTTGTTAACATACCGGTTCTCTCTTCTTCAACATATTGACATCAATGACAACATACAATGTCATCATGTTCTCATACCAGTTCACATAATGCCAACAATCTCCCCCTTTGGCATTGATGGTAATATACATAGATATCTCTCCGCTTCACATCTTCTCCCCCAATTTCTGCAGATATCTTCTCTGCTTCACTTCTTCTCCCCCTTTGACAACAATGCCAAAGTGGAGGCACAAGCTTCCCTATTCCATTATGCTGCTCCCCCTGAGGAGTAGCATCCTTCAACACATTAATCCTGAAGAAAAATTTGACTATGCAATACTTGACTGATGTGGAGCATATACCTTTAGTTTACTTCCTGAAGGGGCAGAACCCCTAATTCACCTCTTAAGTACATTAATGTAGCCTTTGGGAGAGGCTTGGTGAATATGTATGCTAACTACTCCTTACTGGAAACATGTGCCAGTGCAATCTCTTTGTTCTGAACCTTTTCCCTCAAGAAATGATACTTAAGCTCAAAGTGCTTGGTTCTAGAATGTAAAACCAGATTCTTGGAGATGTTAATTGCACTAGTATTGTAACAAAATATACTTACCAGTTCAGATACAGGAACTTTGAAGCCATTTAATACATGCTTCATCCAAATTGTCTGAGTGCAGTTCATGAAAGCTGCAACATACTCTACTTCCACTGTAGACTGAGAGATGCAACTTTGCTTCTTACTCATCCATGAGACTAGTCTACCACCAAGAAATAATGCACCACCGGTTGTGCTCTTTTGGTCATCCACATTACCTGCCCAATCAACATCTGTGAATACTTTCAAGTTGAAATCCTTGCTATATGGATACCACAATCCATAATCAATAGTTCCCTTCAAATACCTAAGAATCCGCTTGACTACAACCAAGTGGGATTCTCTTGGACTTTTCTGGAACCTTTCAGTAATGCCAACTGCATGTGCAATATCTGGTCTACTATGCACTACATAATGCAACTTACCAATCATTGATCGGTATTCCTTCTCATCAACCAATTCTGAGTCATCCTCTTTGGATAGTTTACAACCAGTCACCATCGGTGTACCAACCAGTTTTCTATCTTCCATGCCAAAGGTCTTCAACACCTCTTTGACATACTTTGACCGAGTGATAAAGATTCCATCTTTCATCTATTGAATCTACAGTCCAATGAAGAACTTAATCTCCCCTATGAGTGACATCTCAAACTCTTTCTTCATCTCATATGTAAACTCATGACTCATCTTGTCATCTCCACCAAAGATAACGTCATCAACAAATACCTCACAGATCAGGATCTGATCTCCTTCAGACTTTAAGTAGATATTGCTATCTTTGCTTGTTCTCTCAAATCCAGTCTTCACAAGATGGGAGTGCAAGCATTCATACCATGCTCTAGGTGCCTGCTTTAGACCATATAAGGCTTTATGTAGCCTACACACCATGTCACTATCTTTAGATAGGGCAAACCCATATGGTTGCTCTATATACACCTCCTCTTCAAGCACACCATTTAGGAATGCAGATTTTACATCCATTTGATATACTTTGAATCCTTTAAAATCTGCATATGCAAGAAGCATATGAACTCCTTCCAATTTGGCTACAGGAGCAAAGGTTTCTCCATAGTCTTCTCCTTCCTCTTGGGCATATCCTTTATACACCAGTCTGGCTTTGTTTCTAATCACTGTGCCATCCTCATTCAACTTATTTTTGAAAACCCATTTGGTACCAATGACATTTTTATGCTCCGGTCTGAGTACCAAAGACCATGTACCATTTCTCTCTATCTGGTCAAGTTCCTCTTCCATTGCCTTGAACCAGTCTTCATCTTTATGTGCCTCTTTGAATGATTTAGGCTCAAACTCAGAGATCATACATGAGTTTTCTCTGACCTTTCTTCTTGTAAGGATTCCTGCATCCTTATCTCCTATGATCTGCTTAGGATCATGATTTAGGTTGACATACCAAGGAATGGTTTTGATAGATTCCTCTTGCTTTTCTTATTCATCCTCATCTCCATCAATATCAGCATCTACATCTACCGGTGTAGGAACACTATTACTGGTACTTGGTTGACTGACAATCGGTTCCCAGAAGGTTACAACTGGTTCATTTACCGCTTGCTCATTGCCAGTTTCCTCAGTTTTCTCAGAGGTTTCATCAACTCTTACATTGATGATTTCCATAATTCTCTGAGTCCTATTATTGAAACACTTGAGAGCTTTGCTCTTGGTGGAATACCCTAGCAATATTCCCTCATCACATTTCGCATCAAATTTGCTCTAGTGTTCACTCCTCTTGATGTAGCATTTGCTACCAAACACTATAAAGCAGCTAACCACAGGTGTCTTACTGGTCCAATACTCATAAGGAGTTTTATCCTTACCTTTCTTGATGAGTACCCGATTCATTGTGTAGACTTCAGTGCTCACCGCTTCTCTCCAAAAGGTGTGAGCTACCTTTCCTTGAATCAACATAGTTCTAGCTGCTTCAACCACAGTCTGATTATTCCTCTCTGCTAGGCCATTCTGCTGTGGAGTCTGGGGGGTAGACAGTTGCCTCTTGATTCCATGTTCTTCACAGTACTTTTTGAATTCACCGGAAGTGAATTCCCCTCCTTGATCAGTTCTCAGGCACTTGATCCTTTTACCGCTTTCCTTCTCCACTAATGCTCTGAAAGCTTTGAACTTTACAAAAGCTTCAGACTTATCTTTCAAGAATGTGACCCTATTAGGATTCCCACAGATACTGAGAGGGGGAGGTGAATCAGTATCTAACTGGTGAACATAATTTCTTAACTTAAAACATGTAGAACATATTATAACAGTGTACCAGTATGCAAGAAATAATGCAATAAACACAATTAAGAGCATCCACATGAAAAGCACACCATAACACAAGGATTTAACGAGGAAACCTGGTGTGGGAAAAACCTTGGTGGGATTTGTGACCCACAATATCCACTTACTGGCCAATAAGAGAATATTACTTACAATAGGGGCCTGCACATGTAGGAAGGCCAACTGCCTAGAGCTCACTGCTCAAATGAGAAGTCTCACTGACTTACAATAAGGATTATACAAATCCAATATCTTGTATTTCTTTACAATAGCATCTATAATGCCTAATCCAATATCGGTTGCTTCTCTACTTCTTACATAAACCCTTTAACCTATATTTCACATAATAGGTCTACCTTAATATTTCGCGTACATTACTTTCTTCACTTCCTTACATCATTACTAAATGTCTACAATGATCTCTTTTATATATAAGAGTCATTTTACAATATGCCAAGTCGGCTTACAAAGTTTTACAATAATAAACAAAATATAATATAACAAAATCCTGTCGGCCTCTGTGTCGGTATACTTCCTTTCTCCTGTGTCGGTGCTGGTGTCCTGAGTGTCAATGTAGAGTGTGATCTACTGATGCTGGTGCACTAACTTGCCGGTGTAATGCCTTGCCAGTATAATGCCTTACCGGTGCCATAGGATTGCAAGGTTGCCATCAATGATAAAACCTTCAATCACATACAATGTCTCATTGGAGTGTGCATATGCCAAAAATCTCCCCCTTTGGCATTGATGGCAACACTCATGAGAAATTTCAAAAGTGTATCCAAAAATGTGAAGTCCAAAAATGTGTGTGCTCCCCCTAAGCATATGATTCCTGTGATGTTTGAATTTTCTCATCCCACTACTCCCCCTTTGGCATCAATGACAAAGGTTGTCAAGATGTCAGTAGAGTTTGTAGTTTCAACCTTGTAACTGGGTAGTCACAATTTGAAATAGATCCGCCAAAATCAATTTTATGCTCTCCATAAACTTTTTACTATCGTTCTCTTAACTGTACCAGTGAGATGCTGCAAATGCTCTGTCGGTGTTTTCTATCCCTGTATTAGTGCCTCAGATACTTCCTTCCGCAATGATGCTAGATAGTCCAATCTTGGACTCAGTTTTAATCTTAGATGCTTTGCCTTATTCACTATTCTCTCCTTTTCACTTTCTAATTTAAGTAGTTCTTCCTCAAAATTTGTTATCTTCTGTTAAAAAACTGATAATGTATCAGGTGAGTTAACAAAGTTATCTGCAAGTTTGTTGATTTCATCTTGTACCTTGGTCATCTTCTTAATAATATCTATAGTCAAAAAGTTTGTCTTGCATGTATCTTTGTACAAAGTTTTTTACTCTTTCAATAAATTACACAGTTCTGGTAGAAGTGTGTCAAAATCTCTAGTACATTTCTTTATCTGCTCATCAAAGAATTTTTGCTTTTCAATTTCTACTTTGTCCTTCAATGTCTCTTCCTTTAATTTCTCAATGTTTTCTGTGATATATTTACACAAGGTATCAAGTTGTCCTAAAGAATCTTTGTTGTCTATATTACAGTTAGGAACAATTACCTTCAAAATTGGTATAGTGTCATCTATTGCCTTATAAGCTTGTGAGCTGCAGTCTATTATCTTTTTAATTGAATCTAATAGTACCTCAGTCACATTAGTTGATTTGTAGCCTGATGATGATCCAACATTCTGAATACCATCAGTGGAAGTAACCAAGCTTGGATTGACCTCTGGTAGGTCTGTTTGTGTTTGCATTTCCCTAAGCAATGGTTTTTTTACTTCTCCAGTTGCCAGTGGCACTGTTCCCTTTTGTTCTTGTTCCTGTTCCTATTCAGGAGCCTTTTTCTCTATTTGTTTCTCTATTTGCTGCATTGTCTCAGTCTCAGTCTGAGTCTCTACCTTATGCTCTGTCATCTGCTAGTTTCTCCTATGTGTTATCAGTTTGCTTAGCTACCGGAGGCTCACTAGCCATTTCAGTCTTATCAATTGTATCTTTGTCTACCACAATGTTTATCTTTTGAGTATCAACATCCATAGTATATAAGACTTTAGGATTAGGATTGTCATCCTCTACATCCATACTTTTAGCTGCCAATTGATCGTTTGTAGCTTTTGTTTTTACCGGTGGAGTAATAAAAGGAGGTGGGGTTAAGTTGTCTTTAACCTTGATGCTAGGTGGTCCACCAACTTTACCTTTACCTTTGTCCCTTTCTTTTTGATATACCTTTATAGGTTTGTGACTCATGTATTCTTCTTCTTTTTCTTTTTCCACTAGAAAAATGTCCCGTGCATTTTCTATCTCAGTCACCTCATTAATTCTTCCAACCATCAAAGCAATGTGTCGGTGTGCAGTAGAAAATACTAACTAGTTGGCTTGAGCAATTAAGTCATCAATTTCTTTGGGTGAATTCACCGAATATACAGCAATTAGCTTTTCTATCTTTATTTTCTTGTCAAGTTCTACTACTACTTGTCTTCTTGCTTCCAGTCTCTTAAATAGTTCATTTGGTACTTCATCTACTACTTCCATCAGAAATTTCTTATACATATCCATATACAATATAACATTGTTTTCTACTTGTTCTTTTTCATCAACTATCAGAGTGTCATATAATTTCTCTATATTTTTCAATTTCCCTTCCTCTGTTATTTCATTCAACAGTATGTCAAGAGGGGCCAAGTCCTTATTTATTCTCTTCTTCTTCTTGGGTGTCAGTTTCTTCTTCTTTGGTGTAGCCTTTCTTACCGGAGATCTCACTGCTTGTTGTTTTTGTCTTGTCCTCCTAGGTGAGGGTGTGGTTGCTGGTGAGGGATCTCTTTTCCTTACAACTCTCTTGAAAGTTGTAGGCATGTCATTCTCCGAAGATGTACCTACTGGTGATAGGTGAGTTTCAGGTTGTGGAGCTACTAACTCATCCTCTGTTATACCGGTTTGCTTTAACACATCTTCTTTAATAGCCTTTTCCTGTCTGGAACCTCTTCTCACAACTGCCTCAACCTTTTTCACTCTTTTCTTAGATTGTATTTGTCTTTCAATAGTTTCTGCACTACGAAATATTTCTTCCTTAGGTTCTTTAGGGGCTTCTAGAAGTGCTTTAGCATAAGTTTCAATTATATGATCATCTATTTCATAGCCCATCTCTGTTACCCAAACAATCCTAGGGATGACTGCTTCCATCCAGATCTCATCCTTCTTGATTACAAAACATATTTCATCCTTATATTTGTCAACAATCTTTTGTGATAACCTGATTCTTTTCTTCATTTTGTCTTTAAGTGCTTGAAAGAAATCATGGATATTGTTTTCCTTGTCTTCTCCCATGTTGTTGAATGGTTCTGTTAGCCATTTACCTACCAGTATATCATATCCAAGTTCTTTGTAGCCTATACCGGGAACCTGTTTGGTTATATGTAGCATCAGACATACTAGCAAATTTCCAAATTTAAAAGTTCCTTTCTTGTCCTTCTTAGTCTTGCCTAAGTTGTCAATTAATTCATCCTTCAACCACTCACATACATCAATCTTTGCATTATCCATGACCATATCATAAGCACTCTTAATGCATAAACTTGAAACTGAATTGAGTCTATTTGCATGAGTAGCTTTATATCCTAATATCATGCTGATAAATCTCACATTAATATCTATTACATCATTGACTCTTAAGGACCTTCTGTCGGATGTTGCACCAGTTAGGTTTGTAACTAGGTTATTGGATACCTTCTTAGTTTTGTCTGGCCTTTTACCGGTGGTCGGTAACCCTGTGACAACTTTCACAGCTTCCTTAGTGATTTTGTGAATTGCATCTAGCCAGAAAAATTCACCATGTACCCTGCTTAAGACTATCCTTATCACATCCTTGGGGAATTCAGGAATACTAAGGATCTCTGTAAATCCTAGGGTTTCAATGATCTTGTGTTCATCTTTTACATTGCTAGATTTATCACATATCATAGTTTTAAACATGGTTTTAATCTCTTCATCTCCTAGTTCCTCAATGTTACTATGATTGTAAATTTTTGGGGTCTTCAGCATAAACAACTCCCTAAGGAATTTGAGAAAAAGCACCTAAGGTATCATCTTTCTTTGCTACCTCGGGAACTAATTGAAATATGGGCCAAGGTCTTTTTATAACTTCTACAATAGTAGGGTTTGCTATATATTCAATTGTAGAGGTGGATGCCATGATAAAATACCTTTTACTACCTTTAGGATGGATGATTGCTTGAAGTGTTCTTGCCTCTTGCTCGAAATCTTCACGCTCTTCGTAGGTTTGAAATCTTGGTGAAATGAAATGGAGCCAAAACCTCAAATTTATAGTGTCTTTTCACCATCTACCACATTAAATGCATGCTGGTTAAGTATTCACTTAACATTGTCTACCGGTAATAAGTAATTTCCAACTTCTCATCTCTAACTAAGGGAATAATAGCACATGTGTCATTAGATTTCCAAACCCTCAAGGAAACTTTCTTTAATTAGATGAAGAACTTCCTGTCAGTGGAGCGCTGCTCTGTCCTGCCGGTGAAGTATCACTCTATCCTACTAGTGAAGTATTGACTGGTTCTACTAGTGGAGGAGTATTCCCAATATTTAGATAAGCTTTTCTAGTCCATTGTTTTGAGAATTCTTGCTTAACCTCTTCAACCTTTTCTTTACCTTTCAAGATAGAACTCTTGTTGTCTACCGATGATCCTTTACTTCTACAAAATTTAGCAATATGCCCAATCTTGTTACATGCATAACAAGTTACATTATTCTTCTGAATAGCTTTCCCATAACCTATGTCGGTTTGTGTTCTGCATTGATTAGATAAATGTCCAAATCTTCCACAAACATAACATCTCACATTCATTCTGCAATTTTCAGAGTTGTGACCAACTTTGTTGCATTTTGAACATTGACCGGTGGGTGTGTTGATATTCTGATAATTTCTAGATCTACATTCATTTTCTTTATGACCATACTTATTACAGTTAAAGAATTTTCCATTGAATTTATAAGCATTAGGTTATCTTACCGGTTTGCTGTGATCCTGAGTATTTGCAGTACCGAAGCTTTCACCAACTTCAAAGCCAATTCCAGAAGTGTCACCTTTAGGTTTTTGATTTTTCAGCAAGGTGCCAAGTTCCTCTGAGCTTTTCTTGAAATTTTCTTTATGTTTATTTGTAGTTTCTAGTTCTCTTTCTAAGACCTCTTTCTGTCTCATCAGGTCATTTGAGTCATTCTGAGTGTGCATCAGATCTGTCTTCAACATGTCATTTTCATAGCTAAGTATTGTGTTCTCATTTGCTGCATCACTTAGTCTTCTGGTCAATTCTTCTTCATTCTTCTTCCTATCCTCAATCTCTTTACAAAATCTCATAGTCATATCCTACATCTCATTCTTTGTTGTCATGTTCTCTTGTTTCAACTTGCTTATCTGATCATTAAGTGATTCCTTTTCATCATTCTCATTTTGCAAGTTTTCACAAAGTTCTCTTCTTTTATTTCTTACAATAGTAAGATTTTCTTGAAGTGCCTGAATGATATCCTAAGTTGCCTTTAAATCATCTTCTAATTTGATATTTTTCAATTTTTCTGCATCATAGTATGAAAGAGCTCCTTCCAGTTGCTTCATCAGATTTTCCATCTTTATTGGTGTCAAGATCTTCCTTAAGTTGTTAGGCTTTTGAAAATAGAGGACCAAGCTCTAATACCAATTGTTAGGATTCCCACAGATATTGAGAGGGGGAGGTGAATCATTATCTAACCGGTGAACAAAATTTCTTAACTTAAAACATGCAGAACATATTATAACAGTGTGTCAATATGCAAGAAATAATGCAATAAACAGAATTAAGAGCATCCACATGAAAAGCACACCATAACATAAGGATTTAATGAGGAAACCCAGTGTGGGAAAAATATTGGTGGGATTTGTGACCCACAATATCCACTTATTGGCCAATAAGAGAATATTACTTACAATAGGGGCCTACACATGCAAAAAGGCCAACTGCCTAGAGCTCACTGCTCAAATGAGAAGTCTCACTGACTTACAATAAGGATTATACAAATCCAATATCTTGTATTTCTTTACAATAGCATCTATAATGCCTGATCCAATACCGGTTTCTGCTCTGCTTCTTACATAAACCCTTTAACCTATATTTTGCATAATAGGTCTGCCTTAATATTTTGCATACATTACTTTCTTCACTTCCTTACATCATTACTAAATGTCTACAATGATCTCTTTTATATATAAGAGTCATTTTACAATATGCCCAGTTGGCTTACAAAGTTTTACAATAATAAACAAAATATAATATAACAAAATCTTGTCAGCCTCTGTGCCGGTATACTTCCTTTCTCCTGTGCCGGTGTCAGTGTCTTGAGTGCCGGTGTAGAGTGTGATCTGCTGATGCCAGTGCACTAACTTGTCAGTGTAATACCTTGCTAGTATAATGCCTTACCAGTGCCATATGATTGCAAGGTTGCCATCAATGACAAAACCTTCAATCACATATAATGTCTCATTGGAGTGTGCATATGTCAACAAACCCACATCATTCTTGAGCATTCATCAGTGAGAATCATGAAGTACCTATCACCTTGCACACTCCCAATTTTCATAGGACCACACAAATCAGTATGCACAAGATCAAGAAAATTGTCAGCAGTGAAAGGTTTACCTTTAAAGGTTGAGGAAGACATTTTCCCCAGTTGACACTCTCTGCACAAGGTGTTTTTCGGTTTGCTCAGCACCGACAACCCTCTAAATGTCTTGATCTTACTAGCCTTCACAATGTTATCAAATTTTACATGGCAGAGTCTCCTATGCCATATCCAACTATCATCAAATTTAGCCATAAGACATGTACTTATATTTGCATTCAGTTGAAATAGGTTACCTTTGGTCTGCATACCGGTGGCCACCAATTCACCAGTCTTTCCTTTGATTCTGCACACTCCATTCTTGAATTCCAGAGTGAGACCACTATCATTCTGCTAGGCAACACTCAGAAGGTTGTGTCTTAGACCATCAACCCAATACACATTGTCAGCACTACTCTTTCCATTCAGAGAGATGGACCCTCTGCCTTTGACCATACATGGTGCATCATTACCAAAGCAAACCACACCACCATCATACTTTTCCAAGGATAGAAACTTGCTCTGGTTACTAGTCATATGGTGAGAACATCCACTATCAATAATCCACTCATTGGAATTATCAAAGTGGGAGACAAGAGCCTTCTTGTTTGACACATCTTCCTTGACAACAACAAACACAATATCTTCATTTTCTTCATCTTCTAACTCCTCATCTGTGACACCTTCATCAACTGCCACAAAATAGTTTCTCTGGTTTCCTCCTTTGAATTTATTGAACCTTTCCGATTTGTCCTTGTTGTCACCATTAGGATAGTTTACAACAATATGTCCTATTTGGTTACAGGAAAAGCATTTCAAAGGGAGCTTACCTCTGTATTTACTGGTTCTTTTAGGGAGTTTCCTGGTAAGAAGAGCTTCAAATGCCATCAGAATCTCCTCATCATCCATTTCTCTGCTTTATCTTGGTTCACCACTAGTGCTAGCTTCTTTTCCTTTTCTAGATGGTACAACAGGAGCTTTAAAAGTTGATTCAGTCTTTTGAACACTGCCATCAAAACTATTTAGCTCATAGGCTGTCAACTTTGCAATGATGGAGTCTAGGGATACCTTAGTCTTGTCTATTGATCTTAGCTCCTGAATAGCAGCAACCCTTATTGCATAGACCGGTAGTAAGGATCTCAAGACTTTGCTTACCATGATGGAATCTTCCATTTTACCACCTACACTCTTGATATCTCTTACAACAGTTTTGATTCTTATTCCATACTATTGAATGGTCTCTCCTTCAACCATCCGCATGTCTTCAAACTTCCCTCTAAGGATTTCTTCCTTAGCTTGTTTTACATGCTCATCACCGCCATAGATATTTTCAAGAGTATCCCATACTTCTTTGGGATTTACTTTATCTTGGACATCAATAAACTCAATGTCAGATAAGCTGCTAATTAGGGCTTCAATGACTTGCCCATTCTCCTGCATCTCTCTCTTTTGGTCATCAGTGAGAGTACTAGTAGAGGAAACATAAGCATTCTCAACATAACTCCAGTGTTGAGCACCCATGCTTTTGATGTATATCTTCATTTTGTCTTTCCATATACTGAAATTATCTTTGTTGAACTTTGGACCTTCCCTCTTCATCATTAGACTAGGATCTTTTCCTCAAGCAGTTAAGCTTATAACATAGAGGATCTAGAGGACGCTCTGATACCAATTGATAACTCAATGATGAATGGATAGTGCCAAACTGGTACTAAGAGGAGGGGGGTGAATCAGTACAGACAAAAACACAATCCTAAACCAGTTTGTCAGCAGAAACTGTGCTTTGGCAGATAAACAGTAACACCAGTCTTAAACAGAGTACAACTGGCAAAACCCAGAATAACTGAGACAAGCATAAACCGGTTGACACTTATCTTTTCATACAATCTAATACTTCATTTCCATTTCACTCTAGTGCATGAACAGGTAATCTATCATCAAAGATATATATAAACAACTAGATCAACATGATTTACCTTCAGACACAAATCACTTAAACCATCACATGAATAACACCACACATGACACACAGATTTTTCACGTGGAAACCCAACTGGGAAAAAAACCACAGTGGGGATGAATACCCACAAGCTGTTTTTGAACTCTTTAGAAGTCCGCTCTCTTAGGATCCTTGTCTAGTTAAAGACTGATACAATAGGTTCTGTTAGGAACTGATCCTGTTAGGGATCACTCAGTTAAGGGATGGCTAGAATACTTGGTTAAGGGTTAATCCCTATTAAAGGTTACCTTGTTAGAGGATTTCAAGAGCTCAATGGTTTTGAGTTGCCCTGTTAAAGGATTTATAGTAAGCAGGTTAAAGCTACCCTGTTAAGGGATTTCCCAACTGTTGAGGTGGTTAGAGATCAATAGGTATTAAAATGATCTGGTAACAGCACTCAATGCCAATGTAGATATGCTTTAGCTCCTCTACACCTTCTGCACTTACACTCTGCAGGTATCACTTCTCTCTTTTGGTCTAACAAGAATCACGTATCTCTTCACTTGGATACTCACACACAACTTTTTCCAACAACCTCAGAAAGAAACACAACATCGACCTTATAGGAAACAGATAGGTCGGTAGCATAAACCCTAAACCCTAAACCTGTTAGGTTAAGCAATTCAAATGGTTCAATCCTGACTATTGAGCACATTGCATTAAATGCAATAGTCTTGAACCAATCTCAAGACATTCTCCATCGTTCGTTTTCCATCGATTTCATGGCAGCTGATAACCCATCACACATTATCACCATTTACAAACTTCGTACATTCTCGAGGTAGATAGGGACAATCTCCTTCATGCAAGATCCTTCATGTGCACAAGGCTGACGTGGCAACATGATCTGTTCTTCGTTACAATGCTAACTCATCACACAAAGTCACCGGTTGAGTGACACAAGCTTGAAGTACTTCAACCAGAAACCCTGAAGTTGAGACTACCAACTGGTAGTCATACAAAGCTTTTATGTATCGGTTCCCATAACCACATGTCGGTTCACCTTGAAGAAACACACCGCTTCACTTTGGCACATATACCAGTTCACAATGTTATACCGGTTCTCACATATACCGGTTCTCACATATATCGGTTCTTGGTAACATACCGGTTCTCTCTTCTTCAGCATATTGACATCAATGACAACATACAATTTCATCATGTTCTCATACTGGTTCACATAATGCCAACAATTGTTTCATTATTGCATTATTTTGGTGGAGGCTCTCATTCGGTCTTTGAACTTATGTATCATTTTTTGTCCAGATTATATCAGTGATGTTGTGACTGTGTATATATCACTTATGAGCCATCATAATGTTGTTGTGATGTTTATTTTGATATGTGTTTTCATCCTAAGGTTTGGTCCATGGTAGGGGGAGTGGGCTCTTGCATGTGTAGGATTGGGGTCATGGGCAATAGGCTCTAAGAGGTTCCTAGAGAGAATGTTTAGGGTCTAGACCTGTCATGGGACCACATGAAGAGGTTATGTTTAACTGCAAGTGATAACCATGATAATTGATTAGTGGGTTTGGGTAATTAGGAATTTACATAATCAAGATAATGAATATGTTGTTATTGTACCCCACTCATAGCCCTTGAGGATAGACTTGGGATGGGATTGGGAAGACCATTGGAGTGGTAAGCCAAAATCCCTTGATTGATCATAGGTTGATATGGATTTACATGTATATCAAGGTGTGGTGTGGCCTCTTCTTTGTGAGGATAACATGTGATGACACTCTTCCCTACATGTGTCCATTATCCTTATGCTTTGATTTTTTGTTCATGCCTCTAGGAGATTATTGTTTTATTTAGCCATGTGATGTGATTTGATCTTTGTTTCTTGATGATATATTATGGTTGTCATGTTGAGTCCCTTGGTTTTTAGGTGTTAGCCTAGGTCTTGAGTGTGAGTTGGAACCTTGTGTCATCTCCTATCATGGGGGTGGTTCCTATTTGGTTCCACATGGTTGGGTGGTTTGATGCCTTCTTCCATTAGGATGTTCTTCATTGATTCTAGCCTGTGTGGCTATAGATTCTATGATTCTCCTTTATGTGAATGGACAAGCAATTGATTTCTATGTATAAATATTGTAATGTGTATTCATGATGGCATTGTAAATGTAAACAAGACTATGCACTTTTATCATGTACTCTTATGTAATAGGATATGATATTGATATAAAAACTATGAGCTTGAAAAGAAATAAGATGATGTATTATCATATGGTTCATATTGTGAAAATGTTCATTATGTATAGGAATGAGATCTTATGATGGATGAGAGAATAGGATGTTTATACATAGTAAATTCTTGTTATAGTATATGATTCTTAATTGGTGTAATGGCATGAGATCCTATTTGGAAGTGAAATAGTACTTGTAGTTGTAATCTCACATACATGCATGGTTAGTAATTTGATGCATTATGTAGAGGATAATCTTAAGGAAATAATATAATTCCATTTATAGGAGAAATATGTAGGTAGTTCCATGATGTAATAATATGGGAATAGTAACATTTGGTTTGGTGCTTTAAAATGAACTTGGATATTTGATGCAGTTATATAGTTGTGTATTGAAAATTTATAATCTCATTATAAGAAGTAATGAATAGATCTTAACTGTATTGAATGTCAATGTTTTCATGATGTAGATATGTTATTGAGATGTTGCTAGTAAGTAGTGATGTTAAAGTACCCTAGGGAAAAGATGAATGGACATATGTTTATGGTTAAGATGTTATTTCTACTTGTATTTGATGTTGTATTTAGCTACGGTTAAGATCATGATGTTTTATGCATTCATGTGGTGTTGATTTATGTTTTGAAGTTATGATAGTTTACTATGTTTCATTTATAGATGATTTAAAAAAAAAATTATATCTATTTTTTAGTTAGTTTAGTCACTTTCTCTAGGGTATTTTGGCAAGCATTAGAAGAAGAATCGATAAATTAAATAAAAATAAAAAAATAAAAATAAAGAAGAGTCTTGACAAATAAAATTAAAAATAACAAAGGTTTGGGGTCCTAGCTCGATTGGCGAGAGCTTCTTTTGGTGAAGCATGAGGTCACAAGGTCTAGTCTCCCCCTAGACCACGTGGTACCAGAGGACGTGTCATGTCAGCATCATCGATCACATTGAAAAGTTTACCTGATGCACTATAGTTTATAGGGGGGTGCTATACCTGATTCTTGTGGTCTAAAAAAATAATAAATAAATAAAAATAAAAAAAATTTAAAAGAAAGGAAATAAAAAAATATAAATTAAAATAATTGGAGACCATAGTGTTGGCAACAACAATGTACGAAAACTAAGAGGGAGGGGTGAATCAATTTTCACCAAACTTAAACAAATTAACCTCAACTTATGATCTTATCAAGAAAAACAATAGCAAAGATAAACACCACATCAACAACACACATAACACACAAATTTTTGACATGGAAAACTTAGTTAAGGGAAAAAACATAGTGAGAACCTACCCATAATATGATAATACTTTGCAGTAGTATGTGTAAATATTACAATGGGGAATGCAGATGCATTCAGGCACACTTCCTAGAGCTCACTGCTCAAAAACAATCAAAGGGATACAACCTTGAGAAGGCTCATTGGCTTACAAATATTGGACAATAATCTAGATTACATGAACTGAAAGAATAGCATCTCCAAATGTTTGATCACAGTTCTGGTTAAGCACACTATTTGCACTGCAACACTTGTTAGCTCTTCTCCACACTACTAAAAGATCAATTCGCTTGTTTTCACATATAATACTCTCAATGATCATAGACACGTCCATAGACATACATCTTACATGATTATAATACTTCTTTATACAAATCATCAACCTATATTTCAAGGTCAGCTCAAAACATCAAAGCAAATCGGAAATCATCAAAGCAAATCAATATTAGTCATAGCTCAATCACAAAAGCTTAAATGCAATGATCAATCCTAATTACATCCAATAGAGATATGAAAACAAGATATTCAAGATTGAAAACTTAAGCAAACCAAATGCAGACTTGAATGTCTCCTTCATGTGGCTCCATTGTCCTTCTTTCTTCTTCAAATAGCTTTGTTTGTGGATCTCACCTACAAGTGCATACACATGAGATGAAAGCAAGTAGACAAGGTAGTAGCGCAAGAATACTCGAAGCGTGATTGATTTGACAAAGTGATTCGAAAAAGTGATTAGTTGGGATTGAAGAAAATCATCCAATTTATAGACAAATTGGAGAAAAGATCAAATTAGCATGAAGAGATTCAAATGGAAATTGCAAATCAAGAATGTCAATTATGACAAATTATGACAAATTTGCACTTTCTATGCAAAATTGATTGATTGATAATTCATGACAAGATTATGACAAATTTCTATGTCAAGATTGATTGTCAATTATGAAAAATTATGACAAATTGAAATGTCATTCTCATGAAATTAGGAGAGATATAGGAGGAAATTGAATTAGAAATTAGGAAAATTAGAAAATTGGAAAATAGGAATTAGGAAATTAGAAAATGAGGAAATTAAAAATTTAGCGAATTAATAAATAATTTGTCATTTATTAATTAATTCACAAAGAGGGAATTTAGAAATTGATGAAAAATTAGGAAATTAGGAATTAGGAGAAATTAGGTAAATCAATTAATAATTTGTCATTTATTAATTAATTCACAAAAAGAGGAATAATTAGTTAGCCAATTAAATTAACATTTAATTGTGACACGAAGACCTAGGATAAATAAATAAATTATTTAACCTAGAGGGAGAAATGACAAACAGGGTTAAATGAATAAAATCATGAAACCCTAAAAGATGAATTAGAAATGCAAGGATGACAATTAGGTCTTGACAAAGGATAATTGATATCAATTCGATTTGATCATGATTCTGACTTGATAAAAGACCAATGTTGATAAATGATGTGATTGATAAATGCACCGATTGACGAGGGACAATAACTAATTGATCCAAATTGAGAAAGATGACGATCGATGACAAATCGATCGCAAAATGACAAAATTGACAAAAAGACAAGGATCGATGACAAAATAGATTGCAAAACAACAAGATTGATAAGAGGACAACGATCGATGACAAATCGATCGCAAAATGACAATATTGATAAGAGGACAACGATTGATGACAAATTGATCGCATGATGACAAGATTGATAAGAGGACAAAACCCTAATTAGGATTGATGATGTCCAAAATGATGACAAATGAATACGCACATAGATGCGACAGGATAAGATTGACCAAAATCATGACTGAAGATTGTTGTCAACAAGACCAAATTCAAGAGTGAGATAAATGAAGAATGTAGAAGGACTCGATGCTCACAAATGATAAAGACCAAGTACGCAACATAGAGGAAATGTTAATGTGACGCAAAAACCCTAAAATAAGGCAATGCGCAAATGTTAAAGTACGACTCCACAAGCGTTGACCATTTTTAGGTGTCTACATTTTGCCCCTCTTTGAGACAATGCAATTTTAAGTGTTGTTTCAAAGAAAAATAATGAAAATTCCCCAGACACTGACAATGACATATGCATGCCCCCTTGAGGAATTGGCCGTAAACATGCAAAAAAGAGGGCAATTGATCGATAATAATGATAGAACATGATAGGAGCAAACAGACTGACAATTGGAGAGCGGATGCATGAAGGACAAGCAATTGAAGGTGTAAAAGACCGTGACCAACATGAGATGGAGAGAGTGCACGTCCATCTATGTACTGACAAAGATCTATAAATGAGACAAAGAGAGTGAAAATTGCTCATTTGCACTAGCCAAAGAGGAGGATTTGTTGCTCTGGAAAAGGACATGTGCAAAGAGATGGCGAACATTCCAACAGCAGATCACCTTGGGGAATGTGTATGCACATACAGATGACTGGATGACGTGGGAGTAGCGGTATGTATCTCAAAAACCCATATTTTCAATTTTATGAATTTAACTTGCTTGCGGGACATTGCGGGGCCCACAGGGAATGTAGAAACTGACTTTTGTGCTTGTGTAGGGTCTTCTACACTTGTGTAGGGGACACAGGCACAGGTTGTGTTACACAGGCGCAGGAGTGAGCACACAGGCGCAGTTGTGCATTGGCAACCCTAATTTAGTCAAAAATGGCATGCGAACGATCCGAAAAGGGGGGATAAGGATAGGATAGGGAAAAAGAGATTAGAAACACCCTAATTTGTGGATGAAATGAGGAAATGCAGCCCATAGGAGCAAACCTTAAAACTAACAAAATGTGCCCCAATTGTGATGCAGAGTTGACAGTATCCATTGATCACGCGAGAGAACTGACCAGACTGCTTCATGCTACGACATAGGCTCAGGAGCACGGACATAGATAAATTAGCAGGACTTGGGATATACTATATCACATTTATGCTCGAGATTAGGGCAAACACAGGACTGCTTACCGCATCAGCAGAGCGATGGCATTTGGAGACCTCCTCTTTATATCTAGCGATTGGAGAGGTGACTGTGACACTAGAGGATGTATGGCGTATAATCCACATTTCGATTCATGGGGAGATGGTAGAGTATGACCCATTGATAGGGAGAGACGTGTTGTGCAGATTATTTGAGTGCGATGCAAATGATCTAGATATCGTAGAGAGGGAGATCGGCTGGGAGACCATGGCATCAGAGTATGATCAATGATATGTGGTGATAGCCATGGTTATAACATGCTTACTAGCAGGAGACAGATGAGGACATGGATTCCCTATTGGATAGGGAAGAGTGCTAGAGTGGATGGCGATAGAGGGGATGGTGTACGCATGGGGACCATGTGTACTGGCTATGCTATATTTTCAGTTGCATCAGATAGCATATCAGGGGGTTCAGATTTTGAGCTGTGGAGTCACACTGTTACAGGTATGGGCATTTGAGCACATAGCCATATGTCGACTGATTGCAAAGAGATAGGTATTACCACATCGACCATATGTGTACTGCTATGGTGGAGCACTGAGACAGGGTCCGTTTGGATACATATTGTATTGGCGACATGAGCTAGATAGACTAAGAGAGTTCACATGGAGGCCATATCGTGATTGCCCTGAATGGTCAGATGATAGTGATGAGCTACCGTATTGTAGACAGGAGAGGTACCTAATCGGGTGACTAGTGAATCACCATAGAGTGATTGAGATGTACCTACCAAAGAGAGTCAGATGATAGTTTGGAGAGAGGCAGGATGTACCCAGGAGGACTGCACACTTTGCCCGATCTCACAAAGAGACGAGTCAGTGGGGGAGTATGATTCAGCCACACATAGCATATGCTAACTTCACACAGCTACAACAGAGATAGTGGGATTGGAGATCAGATGTGGAGGATGCTGAGATGACAGAGGAGTATGAGCAATGGTTTGCACGACGACGGCCAGTGCCATTGACTGATCCTGATATTTCGGTACCTAGGAGACAGGAGGACTTCCCACTCGTAGGAGAGGAGGAGGGAGATGATGAGGATGAGGAGGATGAGGATGGTGATGAGGATGAGGGGGATGAAAAGGATGGACATGATGAGAGGGATGACGATATGAGCTAGATTCAGGGGATCAGGAGTCATTGCAAGATATACCCATAGAGCCGGAGACATCTAGCATAGAGGAGATGGAGATGTGTAGGGATACCATAGCGAGTTAGCATGATCACATTGCAACTTTAGAGAGATAGAATGCCATCTTGAGGACAGAGCAGGATCAGTTCAGAGTGGAGATAGCTAGACTTACAGCGGCTTGAGATACAGCAATAGCTCAGGCACAGCAAGAAGAACAACAAGTCAATGAGTATATTGGGTTGATTAGGGATGCCAGTGCATGTGAGATGGAATAGATGTTGGTAGAGATCAGAGAGGAGATATGCCATTGGAGGATAGAGAGCAGGGTACGCTCTCGGAGGTCAGTGAGTAGCATGGGGGTGAGTGGACCTATGAGACCACCACAGCCAGGACTAGGAGGGACATCATCCTTGAGACATGGCAGGGATGAGGAGGACAGAGGGAGCACCCAGTGATAGAGGCATGTACTCCTTAGGACAGATGACATTATGTAGTTTGACATTTTGTAGTCAGCCTACGAGCCATACTTAGGATAGATGGTCCAATTTTGTACTCCGATATTATTGTGACATATGATATGATATGCATCAATATGATGGGATGCAATGTGTTATGACTGATAGTTATTTTCCATGTATGGATGACTTATGCACTATTTATGTACCATTGTGGAACATGTATGGATGTATTTTTTATGTGTTTTTGATGCATTGATAATATGACATGAATAAAATGCTTGATGTGATGCAAATGTACTAACCAATGAATGCAGGATGCAGCATATGTGTTCGGTGAAATCAGAGCACTAGACCAAACTAACTATCTGAACTGACGGAAGAAATGTTAGTAAGAAGAAATGAAATAGAGGATAGTTAGGGACGAAGAAAAACTTTCTTTTAGTAATGCACTTTGTAGGTGAGAACCTTTATTTTAATGTAGCAAAATGGATGCGTAGCATCATGGCATTGAAAGCCAGAGCTGAAATGTAACCCTTTTTGCAAAAGACAGACACATCACAAACAAATAGCAATCACAACAAAAAAGAAAGGGACCATGAACCATCCTGGTCACTCTAAATCACTCAGTGACATCATCGAGCAACATAGGAACATGACCGAAGCCAAAGATAAATTAGTAAAAAGATAAGATGCACAAATTCCAACAAATCAAACAAACATCTTGATCTTCATTGTCAAAAGTTGAAAGTGCTGATAGGATGATCATGCTGTCTGGTTTCAGGGAATGCGGTACCCCGTCTAAGACAGGACACAGTCTGGTTTCGAGTATACCACACCCTGTATAAGACCCATGATAGTAGTGACAAGGACAAATAATATGGATGTTGATTGATATGACAAGTGTGATCAGTTTGAATGTCTGGTTTGAGTGAAAAAGTTCATCTGTTTATGCGTGATTTGCAGCATAGTGTATGATTGTGTGTCGTCGGAGGGATGCTCAGTGATCTATCTTATGCACAGAGGGGTTATTTATTGCAAAATGCTTTTCGAGTTTTTACAATTTTTTTGTGTTCATTTTTTCAAGACTTTATTTGACTTTTTAGGGATTATTTCAGGACATTTTCAATTTTCTAGAGATTTTTTTCAGGACATTTTTCAAATTTTTTTTAGAGATTTTTTCAGGACATTTTCAAATTTTTTTTTTGGATTATTTCAGGACATTTTTTGATTTTTTTTGGATTATTTCAGGATATTTTTCAATTTTTTTTGAATTATTTCAAGACATTTTCAAATTTTTTTTTGAATTATTTCAGGACATTTTTCAATTTTTTTTTGAATTATTTCAAGACATTTTTCAAAATTTTTTTAAAGTTCCAGTGATTGATCATGACAAGGGGAAGGCACCCAATGCACATTTGAAAGACATATGTACAAGAAACCGAAGTATGCAAGACAATGATGTTGACCAATCATAGGCCTGGAACAGAACATTGGGTCAAGACAAAGATAGACATGATAAACCGGTCGAGAGAAAGCATCACTAGAGGTCATGACAGATGACGGAGCAATGATCTCGTTTACACATGGCGCCTGATTGCCAGGTTTTCACCATGGTACTTGCCCAAAGTCCTTGTTTACCAAGTTTTCACTAGAGGACGAATCATTTTTCTTTACTTTTTTGCTCTTTTTCTCTTTTGCTTTTTTCACTTTTTTTTTGTATTTTTTTTTTTGCTTTTTTGATTTTTTTGTATTTTTTTCAGGATCATACTTGAAGAAGTGCTAATAGAAAATTACGCCCAGTACTTGCGAAGGTGCATGCTGTTTACAGGATCAGACAAAGGTTCACCTTTTGGAGTGGCAAGCTAATATGCCCCCGAGCCATATGCTACAGTCACTATGAAAGGCCCAACCCAATTAGGTTCAAACTTACCTTTGATGATGTTAGTAGACTATGCATTCTTAGGGTTTGCCTTTAAAACCAGATCTCCCACTTCGAAGTGTCGCCCTTTGACCTTCTTATTATAAGAGCGACAGAGACGGTTTTGATATGCTTGCAAATGTGTCAGGGTTGTCTTACATTTCTCATCTAACATCTCAAACTGATGCTAATGAGAAACTCTGTGCATCTCATCATCAATCAGATGTTGCGAGGAAACACGCAAGGAAGGAATTTCCACTTCCAAGGATAAAATGGCTTCCGCACCATACACCAAGGAATAAGGTGTTGCACCAGTAGGTGTGCGGATAGAAGTGCGATAGGCCCATAGTGCTGGATTCAACTATACATGCCAATCTCGACCAACGTCATTGACAACCTTTTTCAGGATCTTGATAATGGTTTTATTTGATGCTTCGGCTTGACCATTATCCTGTGGATAGTATGGACTAGAGAAATGGTGTTGGATATGAAACTTTTCACAGAGTTCCCTGACATCTTTATTCTTGAAGGGACGACCATTATCTGTGACTATGGCAAAGGGAACCCCATACCGGCATATGATATAATTCAATAGGAATTTTGAAATTTTCACACCAGTGATATAGGTCATGGGGATAGCCTTGATCCATTTTGTAAAATACTCTGTGGCTATAATGATGAACTTGTGTCCATTTGCAGATGTCGGGTGAATCCTTCCAATAAGATCTAATCCCCATTGAGAAAAGGGCCACAGAGATATGACAGAATGAAGCTCTTGGGATGGTGCATGAATATAGTTTCCATGGATCTAGCATTTGTAGCATTTCTTAACAAAATCATGAACACCCTTTTCTAGAGTGGGCCAATAATACCCAGCATGAATCAACTTTTTGGCTAAGCTCAGACCATTGAAATGGCCCCCACATATACCATCGTGAACCTTGTGTAAAGCCGTTTGTGCTTCATCATAATCCAAACACCTGAGGAGGGTATGGTCAAAGGAACAATGGTAAAGGGTGTTGGCAATGATAACATATTTGGCTGTTTGTCGGATGAAGGCTCGATGTTGGTTAGCGAAAAGGTTAGGTGGTAAGGTTTGGGATTTCAAATATTGATATACGTCATTGTACCACGGGGAGTTGGGACCAACAAGAACGCACATCACATCTGCTGTCGGAATGTCAAAAGAAGGGACAAGCAACTGTTTGACCAAAAATTCACATTTGTCCATATTGTTTGGCATATTTAACATGGAAGCGATCATAGCCATCGCATCTGCCGACTTGTTTTGCATTCTTGGAACTTGACTAAAATGGATAGCCGTGAATTTTGTCTTGAAGAAATCTACCATATGCTTATAGGGAATAAGTTTTTCATCTTTTGTTTCATAGTCATCATTCACTTGTTGGATGACTAATTGAGAATCTCCATAGACTTGTAAATGCGTGATGTTCCAGTGGACTGCTACTCGGAGTCCTGTGACCAGTGCTTCATACTTGGCAATGTTATTGGTATAATGAAAAGTTATCTTGTAGGACTTGGGAATAGCATCACCTTGAGGGGTGACAAACAAGATGCCTGCTCTGGACCCGAACTTGGTATGGGATCCATCAAAGTATAACTTCTATTCATTAGAAGATGTGAGAGAAAAGACTGATTCATCTGGAAAATCAGTCAACGTGGGATGATCATCATAAATAGGAGCCTTTGCAAGTTGATCTGCTATGACTTGTCCTTTTATTGCCTTTTGCTCCATATACTCAATATCCAATTCACTGAGGATCATAACCCACTTTGCTAGGCGACCCGTCAAAGCTGCTCTGCTAAGCAAGTATTTTAGGGGATCAATTTTTGCAACCAATAATGTTTGGTGATTTAACATATAGTGTCGGAGCTTTTGTGTTGCAAATACCACTGCTAAGCATGCTCATTCAATAGTTGAATAATTAAGCTCATAGCCTACTAGTGTCCGGTTGATTTAATAAATAGCTCGCTCTTTGCCATTCTCATCCTATTGGGCCAAGAGAACTCCTAGTGCCGTTTCAGTTGCAGAAATATACAATATAAATGGCTTTCCTTCTATAGGAGGCATTAGAAGAGGCGGCGACAGCAAATAGTCCTTGAGAGCTTGAAAGGTTGATTGACATTGCTCAGTCCATTTAAAAGCGACACCTTTATGCAATAGATGCTGGAATGGATGACATTTGTCGGCCAACTAAGCTATGAAGTGGCAGATTGACTATAGCTTTCCTTGCAGAATTCTTAGTTGACGGATATTAGAAGGAGGAGGCATATCCATTATTGCTTTAACCTTGGCAGGGTCGACTTCAATGCCTCTATGAGAAACAATGTACCCTAGTAATTTGCCAGCTGTGACACCAAAGACACACTTCTTTGGATTGAGTCTGAGCTTGTAGGTCTCCATTCGGTCAAAGATTGGGCCCAGGATGGCTAAATGACTATCTCTTGTGATAGATTTGCATAATAAGTCATCAACATAGTCCTCCATCAAAGTATGCATGAAATCATGGAAAATTGTTGTCATTGCTCTTTGATATGTTGTGCCTGCATTTTTAAGACCGAAGGGCATCACATTCCAATAGTAGGTACCCCAAGCACATGTGAATGCATTCTTATGTTGGTCTTCAGGAGCAATGCGAATTTGGTTATAGCCGAAGAAACCATCCATCAATGAGAGCATCTCATATCTAGTAGTCATGTCAACTATGATGTCGATATTTGGCAGTGGAAAATCATCTTTAGGGCATGCTTTATTGAGATCCCTAAAATCTGTAGAGATTCTGATGCCCCCAGTTGCTTTGCTAATTGGTAATAAATTTGAAATCCAGTCTGCATAATCGATGGGTCTGATAAAGCCCACATCCAGTAATTTTTTCAGCTCTACCTTGACCAAACGAGCCACCTGGGGATGCATCTTTCTAAGTTTCTATTTGACAGGCTTGGCATCTACTTTTAATGGCAAGTGATGAAGGACTAATTCTGGATCAAGGCCAGACATATCTGCATAGGACCATGCAAAGCTGATCTTCTTCTCAAGAAAGAAATTGACAAAATCTATCTTTTCCTATTTTGATAGAGAAGCAGCAAAATGAATGACCTTAGGGTTGTCAGGTGTACCCAAACTGATTTCCTCGGTCATTTCCACAAGCAATGTTGATTTATCCTAACTTGATAGGGGTATGTCCACTCTTCCACCTTTGGGCACCTCAGAGAGGTTTTCACTCGTAGGTACATCTTTTATTTTTACTTTTGCATGATCAGAGAGTGCCTTACAGTTTTCACTCAAAGATCTATTCTTTTGATTTTTTACTTTTTCTTTTCTTTTTTCATTTTGATGACTAGAAGATGGAGTTGACTCCCCAAAATATGTTGTGGAATCTAGGTCAATAGCAAATCCTGCCTTATGATCACCTTGTGGTATGCCTTCCCGTAGTCCAAGGAATTCTGCAATTGCTTCGTCATTTTGAAAATAGTCCAATGTGAGTGGTTCTTGTTGGTCATGTTGGATAAGCTGGGGATAGACGAGGAGCATGTCATCATCGGTTTTAAGGAGAGAGAGGACTGAGATGGTAAAGATGTAAACATCTGTGGTATCACTGTCTGAACTACTTGTATGTGATTCAGAGCTTGGGTCCCAGATGACTCTATCCAAGCATTAGGACATGTTTTAGGAAGAGGAGTTATTTCATGTTTGTCTTCCATAGGCAAATTATCAGGGTCAAGGAAAATATTGTCAAGGGCATAGGAGCTAGAAGAAAAAGAGCTCCACTCCCATTCATTGGAATCAATTTCGGGTCGGGTATCCTCAGGTGTTATTTCATCATCAGAGTCACGCCCTTTTCCACACGTGGTCACTTTGGTAGATGAGGATCCAATTCGCAATGGTACAAAACCTAACCCTAAAGTTGGAGGTCGCATCTTGGGTATAACAGGTTCTAGCCTTCCATTCTTGTTCAGGCCTAAGCCACTGAAGCCGTCATATCCTTTCTTTTACAGCATAGTAAATCCTTTGTTGTACCATTCCATTGGCAACCTGATAGGTGGGGTCTCAGTTGGATCCTTATAAATCCAATCTATGACATCATCATCTAAAGTTTCTTTGTCAAGTTCACCCCATCTTGTAAATGTAGTGGGAGGCTAATATTGAATAACTACCTTAGGTTCCTTTTGCAACAAATGTGGTTTGCCATATGATTTTGGAGATATTGGTAAATTCCCGATGAGGAATGTTTGATCCATTGAATACTCTCCACATCCTTGGCCCTGTATCTTCAATTTTCCTTTGACAACATCTAACAATTCATTAGGATCCACATAACTATGTGATTTGGCCTCTCTATTGATGGGGACTTGCTGCTGAGGGGTATCCTTTAGGGCAGCACAAAATTGAAATGGATTAGGATCTCCTAGAATTGTTATCTCAGTTCCATTGTAAGGATATTTTAAACATTGATGATAAGTGGATGGAATTGATTTCATTGCGTGGATCCATTGATAGCCAAGAATCATATTGTAAGGGAGATCAAGGTCTAGGACCTGCAGGAAAGTGTTTTCTATCACTGGACCGACTCTGATAGGAAATGTAATTATCCCTTTAGATGGGCACTCAACATCATCATATGCTTTGATTGTTATTCTTCTAGAAGAATCAATATCCTTTTCTGTATAACCAAGACCAATGACCACTCTCAAGGTACAGATGTTAAGACCAGCTCTACCATCTATCAAGACTCGTCGGATTTTGCAATTATGGACAAAGACTTCAAGATGTAAAGGATCATTATGAGGGAGCTTATCAAGTGAGATATCATTATCAGAAAATGCAACGTGTTGGGAAACAACTAGATGTCCTATTCGGGCTTGAAACTGGTCAACATCAATGTCTGTCGGGACAGTGGACTCAATTAAAGCTTTATTTAGGATTGTACGATGCATGGGGGACATTTTCAACAACTCAAGGATTGATATTTGTGCAGGTGTCTTTCCTAGATGATCCAAGAGATTATACTGACTTGCAGGAGTTGGTTTGGGAGGAGCTGTAGGAGCTCCTTTCAAGACTATTTTGGATCGACAAGTGGTGACTGCGCAAAAAGGATCTTGTCCCTTTATTCTTAGGGTGGAAACATACTCATTTGACACTCAAAAACAATTGATGACATTTTTATAACCAGTACTTGCATAATTTATTGTTTGGGTAGAGTTTGAAGAAGATGCTTTACCCTTGTCATGATCAAGCAAAGGAGTTTTGAAAATGGTATGATCAGTGTTAGAGGTCACGTTGGGTGGATCTACCTCAATTACTCCTTTCTCTAACAGGTCTTGAATCATGTGTTTCAATTGAAAACATGATGCACTTTTATGCCCTTTTGACCGATGGTACTCACAAATGCATTATCATTCCACCAATGCAGCTTTACCACTGGTTCTGCCTTGATATCTGGTAACTTGATAAATTTTGCTTGTATTAATTGTTTCATTACTGACTCAATAGGCTCTCCCAATGGCATAAATTGTTGAGGAGGCCCATCCCTCGATCGAAAAGGTTTGCGTTGCTGGTTTTGTTGCTGACCTTGTTGTTGATTATATTGTTGAAGATGCTGTTGGTATTGTGGCTATTGAGTAACATTGTTCATTGGTGTTTGATTTTGTTCCATAGTTGACATATTAGGAACACTCAATTTCTTGATTGTGAATGGGGGTTGATTTGCATTCACCGCTCTTGCATCAACAACTCCATCATTAGTGACATTCTTGTTCTTATACCAAAATCTATTTCTGTCCCCTGAATTGTTCGTGTTGTCATTGTCTTTGTTAAGCTTAATGATTCCCTTGGCTACAAGAGCAGTTTCAATGTTCATCCCTTTATTAATGAGTTTCTCTATAGTACTGGGACTTTTCAATTTTAGTTCATACATCATTTCTGGGACCAAATTTTGGATAAACAGATTCACTTGTTGTTCTTCAGGTATATCTAGGGAAGAACGACTATACAAGCTTCACCATCGTTGCAAGAAAGTCACTAATGGTTCACCTTGCTTTTGCTTGGTGTTGCATAAACCTGACATGGTCACGTCATTGTCGATGTTGAATGTGAAGTGAGATATAAACTTTTGAGCCAATTCAAACCAAGTCTTTATATTTCTTGGCAGATGTGAATACCAATCCATGGCTTGTCCCATGAGACTTTGTGCAAATAAGCGCATTAAATATGTTTCCTCATAACTTACTTCAGTACATGCCGTGAAAAATGCTCGAATGTGATCTTTTGGATTGCCATTCCCTTTATATTTCTCAAAATTAGGTGCTTCAAAATGCTTAGGGAATGGAGGCATGTATAAGCTCTTGTCAAATGGATTAGGACATAAATCTTGATCTGTATACAACTTCTTTGTTCCTTTAGTTTCTAATGCGTCAACTTGTCATTGCAACTTCTCAAGTTGTTGCACAATTGTATCAGATTTTGGAGGTCCATCATTAATCCCGGTGGGTACTCTTTGTCGATACATCATGTTTCCGATTAGTTGTTGATGCTCTAAAATGGCTATTTTTGGTGTCTCCGGCATATAATGTTTGTGGTACATCTCTTGTTGTTGTGGTTGTGCCATGCCTTGATATTGACCTTGTTGCTGTGCTTCTTGTAGCCTAGGTTGATATTGCAATTGAGGGTGTTGTTGATATTGCACAGGCGCCAATTGCAGTTGTGAAGTATGATAGCTTGTTTGTCTTGGCACATATTGAGGCACATGTTGAGGTTGATGCTGATGAATCAGAATTTGCTGACTTTGTGCCAATTGTTGTCACGGTGTAAATCCCATCATTTGCAAAAAACTTTGTTTGGGTGGTTTTTGTTGTTTCTCCTTAAGATGGGGTATGGCACTTGCATTAACTTGTTGTGTTGTTTGTCTAATCCATTGTGATGGTTGCAAGTTTGCATTAACTTGTAATGGGGCAGAAGGCGCTGCAATTTGTTGTCGAATGTGATATTGTTGTTGTTGTACATTGCTTGTTTGCACATTCGATTGTACCTTTTGTGTATAATTCAATTGTTGCAGCAATTGTTGTTGGTGCAAACCACTATCTGTAACTCTTTGTGTCGCCATTATCGAAGGATCTGTTGCAATAGTGTTTGGCAAATATATTTAGCTTAACGGGACATAAGAACTTTGTTGCATTGTGGAATTGTTTTGGACATTGGTGATATCAAGCATTCCAGTCGTGAAGCTTTCTTGCATCTTAGATTTTGATCCAATTTTATGCATGTAAGGAACCACTTCTTGTTGAGGGATAGTTGTTAATATTTGCATGGTCTTCATTTGATCTTGTGTTACAGGTGTTGTGTTGAATAATGGATTATTTATTGTCTCAAATGGTGACTTTTGAGGAATAGTCACTGTCAATGCCTTTGAAGCACGTTTACTCATCAAGGTAGATTGAGTTTCTTGTCACGTATTTTCTTCATTTGGATGCGGAGAGAAACTTAACAGCTCACCACCTTGTTGTTTTTGCACATTGATTTTCTCACTTGAGGAGGTCACATTACTCATCATGTTAAGATATTTTTGTGGGAACATCTTAAAGACCTCGTTCAAGAATTTATCCATCTTTTTTGTCAACTTTGGATCTTGAAGGAACATGTCAACATCATTAGAAGCATTGGAATCTGATGAAGAACCTGGTTGGACATTTGGATTAATTTCTTATTGAATGCCTTGATCTGAACCAAATCCTTGAGAAAGAGTTTGTTCCTCATGTAATGTTTGAATTTCATGTTGCAGGTTTGGTTGATTCCAATCGAAAGGTGCATTTCCGCTTTGAGTTGGTGGAACACTCCCATGTCCTAGTTTCATAGGTACAAACATTGGTTCATATAATGGAGGTGGTCCAATTTGAATCATTCCATATGGTGGTAGTGATGTGTTTGATAAACCTTCAATTTGTACTGTTTGACTAGTTTGAAATTGTGAATTTGATATGTTGTCAATGGGTTGATATGTTGGTTCGCCCACCTTCTTAGATTTTGACCTTGTTTCAATAGGCATGTCACTTATGCAAATGTAATATTTTTGGAAATTTTCAAGGACAATTAATGATATGCAACTAAATGCAAACTAAATAGATGAAAATGTAATCTATGGCAAGAATGCAATCTATGTTTTTTATTGCTTTTCAAGGTTTTGACAAACTTTTTGGAATGCAAATCTAAAAGAGACCCTTAGGAAATTGAAATGATGTCTAGACCTCAAAGGACAAAAGGACCAAGTGACAAAAGGACAAATGACAATGTCTCCCCTATATGCTTGGATACTAAGCTAGGTTTGACCAAATGACAATAATGACATAAAGAGAAAAGGTTTGATAAGGTCTAGACTTCCTAACAATGACTTACGGTTTATCAAATATTTGGGTTACTCAAGTATGACAAAACCTAGTTTTGAAACTATATGCAAAGGAACAATTACAATGCAAATGACCCTAATATGATATGATAATGACCTAAGCTTAATGAAGAGACCTAGGGTATGCAAATATGAACGTATGACAATGGTATTACTCTATTGCAAGAGGACACATGAAAATGGATGATCCTTATTGATATGCAAAGGAGTATGACCTAGATGAAACCTAACCTTGGTACTTGACAATGACTTTGCAAAATGCAAACCTAGGATGAACCTAAATCTAAGTGACATTAATGTTGAGACAAGATTTTGAAAAATGTTTGACAACCATGTTTGAAGGTGTTTTGAACTTTGTTGAATGAAATACTCTTGTGTTTAACCTTGTTTTGAATCAATTTGTCTTGTTTTTGAAATGAGATGCAATTCAACTTCTGACAAGCAAAGAAGACAAGATATTTCAACTTAAACTCAATACAATCATGCTCATTCACACATTTCTTATGGTAGGCAAGGACATTAGGTACTTGAGAGGTAGACTCATTATGGGATTCAAGGAGAATACATATATGCTTGACCCCACGGGCTCCCCTCCACGACACTCACTTCTTAGGGCAGCCAAGCATCAGTCCCCATGGAAATCTCCCCATGGTGAACTTAGTATCTCTTCCAAGTATCCGAACTTGTCCTTCTCAAGCAACTAGAAGGATTTTTGGCCTCTAAATACAAGGTGTTTAGTAAGGATTTATGTTAAGTGTTACTCCTTGGTGTCACACAAGTGTGATTGAGACATTAAGCCCACCAAGATACCAAACAAATGTAGTCACGCAAGCATGATTTAGATCGTGAGGTCCTACTTAGATTTTGATATGAGAAAGAGTTCAAGGGTCATCACTTCCCAAGTAACTGCAATTCCCACGTAACCCTTCCTTCAAAGCTTTCTCTCATCAGGTATTTATTTATAGTGAGTTAGAATGCCAAAGTATTCTAGAGATACTCACTTTGGGTCATTCCCTTCTCACGATTGTCACTTGCTTGCAAAATCAAATGGTCGGGAAGGCAGGCCCTCTAAAGGTGACACACAATCAAAAACATGAGCATGGTATCAAAGATCTGGCTTTTTGATCACCCTAAAAAGGATGAGAGCATACTCTCCTACTCCAATGTAAAACTCATCAATAAAAGCAAACATACATTCATTCCATCCTATTTAGAAATCATACTAGGTGACTAAATATTAATTGCAAACACAAAGTTTAGTTGTAGTCCAAGGCAACCTGCAAAACCCAAGTCAGAAGTTTGATATGTTTAGTCTTTGACTATCAAACCTGCATAAAACATGTTAGTAGTTTCATTTATTGTCTTTGTCATGCATATGCCAAGGTTCTACATAGAGAATCAGTACCAAAAAAACCAAAAAAGCAGAAACAAAATGCAAAACAAAACAATTTGCAAGTAAAAAACACTGCTTTTTACCTTTGTTTTTGTCCCTACACAAGCGCAGAATGTCTCACACAGGCACAAAATGCTTGACACGGGCATAAATTGTCCTTGACACATGCACAAAATGCTTGACATAGGCG
Source organism: Cryptomeria japonica (assembly GCF_030272615.1). Taxonomy (NCBI): domain Eukaryota; kingdom Viridiplantae; phylum Streptophyta; class Pinopsida; order Cupressales; family Cupressaceae; genus Cryptomeria; species Cryptomeria japonica. The sequence continues at coordinate 489,128,611 of NC_081412.1, forward strand.
CAGAATGCTTGACACAGGCGCAAAATGCTTGACACAGGCGCAGAAGTTCCCAGAAAACCCTGCATTACCCTGTTTCTTGGGTTTTTAACCTGCAAATCAACTCAAAAGCACTCAAAAGCATGGTTAAGTGGTTAGTTCACATCGGGTTCACCAATTAATGTAGCTAGGAAATCGGAAATCATCAAAGCAAATCAATATTAGTCATAGCTCAATCACAAAAGCTTAAATGCAATGATCAATCCTAATTACATGCAATAGAGATATGAAAACAAGATATTCAAGATTGAAAACTTAAGCAAACCAAATGCAGACTTGAATGTCTCCTTCATGTTGCTCCATTGTCATTCTTTCTTCTTCAAATAGCTTTGTTTGTGGATCTCACCTACAAGTGCATACACATGAGATGAAAGCAAGTAGACAAGGTAGTAGCGCAAGAATACTTGAAGCGTGATTGATTCGACAAAGTGATTCAAAAAAGTGATTAGTTGGGATTGAAGAAAATCATCCAATTTATAGACAAATTGGAGAAAAGATCAAATTAGCATGAAGAGATTCAAATGGAAATTGCAAATCAAGAATGTCAATTATGACAAATTATGACAAATTTGCACTTTCTATGCAAAATTGATTGATTGATAATTCATGACAAGATTATGACAAATTTCTATGTCAAAATTGATTGATTGTCAATTATGACAAATTATGACAAATTGAAATGTCATTCTCATGAAATTAGGAGAGAAATAGGAGGAAATTGAATTAGAAATTAGGAAAATTAGGAAATTGGAAAATAGGAATTAGGAAATTAGAAAATGAGGAAATTAAAAATTTAGTGAATTAATAAATAATTTGTCATTTATTAATTAATTCACAAAGAGGGAATTTAGAAATTGATGAAAAATTAGGAAATTAGGAATTAGGAGAAATTAGGTAAATCAATTAATAATTTGTCATTTATTAATTAATTCACAAAAAGAGGAATAATTAGTTAGCCAATTAAATTAACATTTAATTATGACATGAAGACCTAGGATAAATAAATAAATTATTTAACCTAGAGGGAGAAATGACAAACAAGGTTAAATGAATAAAATCATGAAACCCTAAAAGATGAATTAGAAATGCAAGGATGACAATTAGGTCTTGACAAAGGATAATTGATATTGATTCGATTTGATCATGATTCTGACTTGATAAAAGACCAATGTTGATAAATGATGTGATTGATAAATGCGCCATTTGATGAGGGACAATGACTAATTGATCCAAATTGAGAAAGATGATGATCGATGACAAATCGATCGCAAAATGACAAAATTGACAAGAAGACAAGGATCGATGACAAAATAGATTGCAAAACAACAAGATTGATAAGAGGACAATGATCGATGACAAATCGATCGCAAAATTACAAGATTGATAAGAGGACAACGATTGATGACAAATCAATCACATGATGACAAGATTGATAAGAGGACAAAACCCTAATTAGGATTGACGATGTCCAAAATGATGACAAATGAATATGCACATAGATGCGACAAGATAAGATTGACCAAAATCATGACTGAAGATTGTTGTCAACAAGACCAAATTCGAGAGCGAGATAAATGAAGAATTCAGAAGAAGGACTCGATGCTCGCAAATGATAAAGACCAAGTACGCAACATAGAGGAAATGTTAATGTGATGCAAAAACCCTAAAATAAGGTAATGTGCAAATGTTAAAGTATGACTCCACAAGCATTGACCATTTTTAGGTGTCTACAATACTCTCAATGATCATAGACACGTCCATAGACATACATCTTACATGATTATAATACTTCTTTATACAAATCATCAACCTATTTTTCAAGGTCAGTTCAAAACACATAAGACCTAATTACAAAATTACATCACATGATACATAAATCAATATGCGGACCAATACAATGTCAGCAAGGACATAGTATGGACCCAAATGAAAACCTTGAACATACAACACCATCGAATATCTCACCAAGATCATCCACAACATGCAACAACCATCAGGTCGACCAGAAAGTCGTATAACACGAAGAATACCACCAAACCAATAAAATCTTCAATAATGTGCACCACAATTAATGTAGACCACCAAAACGCATAGAACATGATTGAAGAACATCAACAAGTAAAGTGAATTCCTCTGCAACAATCCCAACAATTCAGATAACAAGAATCTGTTGGCAGTTGACACTCATTGGATTCATATGTTGTCATTAATGGCAACAAGATTCTATTGAAGGCATATATTGGCAAATACCGGCATTGGAGGCATACACCGACAGATACCGACATTGGAGTAATGAGGGTCATCACCAACACCGACATCCAACACTTCAGTGAAGCCGACATCAGTCTAGATTGGATAAGTTTTATTTGTAAAATCATTTTGTATAGGGCTGGCATTGAATATCTTTTGTAATGTATTGTAAGTTGACATAAGGCATATTTGTTGTAGAGGGTATATAAGTCAATCTGTTAGGTCATTTTAATATATGACAAGGAAGTAGAACTATGTGATGTGAAGGATATGTATGTAGGTCATTTGTATGTGAAAGTAATATCATGTTATGATTAGTACATGGTTTGTAAAGCATTCTTGGAGGAAAGGAGATACCAATAGATGGGTTTAGGGTTTATGAACCGGTACAGAACATAGCTATAACCAGAACTCTTTTTGGCATTGTAGATGCATTTTGTGAGTTCACCATTACTATTTTATCTCAGCAGAAACTTGTAGTCAGTGAGACTCTTTTGTGTTGAGCAGTGTGCTCTAGGCAGTGTGCCTTCTTGCATGTGTAGGCCCCCATGCTATGTAATATCTTTCATATGGCTAGTGAATTGATATTGTGGGTCACAAATCCCACTGTGGTTTTTCTTCTTTGAGGTTTTCCATGTATAAATTATGTGTGTTATGGTGTTCATTTATGTGGCTGGTTTATATGTGTATGTTATAAAAAGGTAAAATCTTGTATTATTGGCAGAACACTGATTCACTCCCCCCTCTCAGTGTTCTTGGGTTCATTGTATTCCAACAATTGGTATCAGAGTTTAATACCTTGGAGGAAGTTTAACAACTTGAGGAAGATCCTGAAACTAGAATCATTGAACATGGCTACAGAGAAGCAACTTGAGATGACACTTGAGGATTATGATGCTGGAAGGATGAAGAACTTAAAAATACAAGATGAATTGAATTATGCTAATGAATTCATTCTTGTTTTGTAATAAAGGTTATCATCTTCTCAAGCTAAGAGGAAGGAACTTTTGCAAAACCAAGATGATGAAGAGAAAAATGCACTTAAGGAACAATGTCAAAAACTAAGTCAAGCAAACATGCTCATGAAAAATGAAATGCAAGACCTAACTATGAGGATGTCAAAAGAGATTGAGGACAAAAAGAAGAAGGAAGAAAATCTTGCTATATATTTGAAGAAAAAATTTGAAGAATGTGGCAGATTGGCTCATGAAAAGAATCTGTTGAGAACTGATTTGATACAATCCCAGAATAATGCACAAGAGCTAGAGAGATAAAAAATGAGTCTGAGAGATGATCTAACTACTGCAAGTGAGTATAAAGAAAAATTCAGGATTAGTGCTGCATAGTTGGATGATTTATTGAAAAGACAAAGACAAAGTGAAGATTCTAGAGGACTTGGATTTGTACAAGGTGAAAGCTCCGGTACTACAAATGAAGATCAGACAAATGGTATGCAGAACTCATTAGACCAAAGGAAATCAGTAAGGCAATATAATTCTTACAAATTCAATGGTAGATGTTTTGTTTCTAATAAATTTGGGCATATGGATAAACAATGTAGAAATAAAGAAAATCAAAAATACAATTCAGTTCCCGGTCAATTCACAAATTGCAAGAAATATGGTCATAAGTCAGAAGATTGTAGAATGAATGTTAAGTGTCATGCATGTGGAAAGTTTGGAAATTTGGCTAATCAATGTAGCTCAAGGAATGACACCAGATATGTCAAAGAAATTCAAAAGAACATTTTTTACATGTTATGCATGCAACAAAATAGGTCATATTGCTAAGTACTGCAGAAGTAAGACTACATTAGTTAGCAATGACAAAGCAAATGAGAAAGGAAAGCATAAGGTAGATGAAATACAACAAGATCACACCAAGAGATGGGTTAGAAAATTTGAAGAACCAAGTGGAGATGCAACTACACCTGTAACTGCACCATTAACTCCACCAATAGAATAGAGCATTCCTACACCAGTAGGAAATTCAACTGGTAACTGAGGCATACACCTTAGGGGTTAGAAAATTCATTGCAAATCTTGCATATTCCTCAGAAGAGATCTGGAGAGTGGTATTGATCATTGATGGAGGTTTATTCGGCATAAAACTGTGAAACCGACATCCGGTAGGGTGCACCGCTAAGCATTTATGATAGTGATGAATTAGGGTTTACTCATTGATAAAAAGAGAAAATGGACTCATTTTCACTCACCCAGGACTCAAGAAAACTAGAGCAAAGGCATTCTAAAGGATTTCCAATAGTTATCTGAGAAGTAATCAAGATCTTTCAACCAGCGACTATTATCCAAGTATTGAAATGGCATCTAGATCATCATCTGCTCCTACTTTCATTGTGAATCCCACTATTGTTGAGGTTAAGGATAGGCTTAGACCTATTTTCAAGGAAGTTCCACAAATTGCAATGAAGGAAGACTCTACTGGTGCATTTTCGAGGGTTCCCGATGGCGTGGTTTATGTGGAAGATGTCAGGGCCTATATTCACTGCACCTTGGAGGATTTAGGCACTGAGGAGATCAAGGGAATGTATCAATCTATGATACTAGGCATCTTTGGAACAATCAAGCTGGAATATCAAATCATTGAAGAACTAGGGTTAACCAGAATCTTGTATATACCATAATTCAAGGAAGAAGTGATCATATATGTTCTGAGTAGGGTCCATAATGAATTCATCTAGCTAGACTGGCCCCACATGATCACCAAAGAAGCAATTCAGGTGGTCACCAACTTACCCAAAGCTGGATAGGAACCAAGAAAGAAGATCTCCAACACTGCGGTTGAAAATCTCACCGACGCAACCCATGATGGAAGGTCGATGAGGGTCAGGACCATCAAAGATACAGATGTGAAATTTTCCAACATGATCATCGGCTACAAGGTAACTCAATCAAGTCAACTGAACTCTTTTTCCAGTTCCTGTATCCATGTTGCATATCAAATGATAATGAAAAGTATGATTTGTGTGAATGGTTAAGAAGTGAATTAATGTTAAATCTTGGCAAGATCAAAGGGGTTAAGAAAGGAATATTTTGATTTGGAATTCTTATTGTCTGCTTGATGTTATACTTCATGAATGAGATACCAAGTTTGGGAAAGAAACATTGGGCTCATGAAATACCATTAGGCATGCAGATTAAAGATGCAATCACCAGTCTTGGCAGTAACAGGGATGAGAATATTTGGGGCCACTTTAAAACTTTTCAAGAGAATATGAGACTAAGGGAGAGAATCTCCAAACACATTGTGGAGAAATACTCCACTGATATCTGCTTCATGGTAAAAATAGATGAGACACTCATGGAAGCGGTGGAACCTAGAACAATATGGGTTACTGAATTAGGTTATGAAGTTGATGACAACATCTTGGAACTATATGCTAAAATGTTGATTGATACTTCTTTGGATGATAAGTCCGAACACTTTGGCACTGCAGAGGAGAAGGATCTTGAGGTTAAAATTGGTTTCAACAAGAAAAGGAGGGAAAAGAAAATAGACCAAATGTCTGCATTTGTTCAAAATGTAATTCACAGGATAGATACAGAACTAGTTTCTAGATCTAAACCGGTAGATCAACCGGCAATGGCTAGTGCTCTTGAGAAAAAGAGGCCCGAGACTTTCATTTCTTCTATCACTTGTGATTTTGATCCAGAGGATAATCAACCTCTTGCATTCAGAAGGGTATAGAGGAAGAAAGCTGACAAGCCTCTAGTAGAAGAGAAGAAGGTGGAACCAAGGAGGAAGCTAGTAAGAAAGGTAACAACAACATCCACACCTTCGGTAAGGAAACCTACTCAGAAGAGGCAGATTGACTCATCTGCTCCTACAACCCCCAACAAGAAGAAAAAGAGTGTGATAGATGAAGCAATTGAATCTGGTAATGTTACCATGATCCCCCCAATGACTTGTGCAGAATTGATAGACGAGGTAACTAAAGATGGAATCTTGAAGAATGTGTCAAATTTCTATGAAGATTTAGATGATAATGAGCAAAATGAAATGGAAGAAGAAATTTTGTTACATTTAGATATATATAAGAAGGCTTTGGTAGAGATTTTGAAGGAAATTCATTTATCATTGTATAATAAGTTAGATGCAAGGAGATTAGATGCAATCAGGAGGGATAGAGAGATTAAGGAAGTTGAACTTTTGAGTATGTGTGGTTCTATAAATAATGAGGAAATGAAAAGATGTATAGAAGTTGCAAATAGAACAATATTTATCAGCAAACCTCGACAAATAAGCTTAATGATGGGTAGAGTCAATGAGATAATAAATGAGACCAAAGATGGTTGGGATAAATTCTTCCAAAAGAATCCTGATTTCCTTACTTCTCAAGAAGAATTTGCTAAGGCAATAACTCCCACCATTCCAGACAAATCTAAAGGGAAAGGAATTTTGGGAAGTTCAGATCAAATTTTGAATGAACCGGTAGTTAATCCTAAAACTAATGAGAGTGTATAGACTAAACTGGCAAAGACTACATTTGTAGAGTCTGAGAAAGGTAAAATAGATAATGTATAGGATAATGATAACATTGTGGATAATACTCCACCGGAAATAATAGATACTGCACCAAGTAGCGAAGCCACCAGTGCAAAAGAGTATGAGAAAAGAAATACATTGGGATAGGAAGGAAAAGGAGACTGATAAGACACCTAGTACCATACTAGAAGTTGATTCCCCAGCAAAATTTTTGGCAATTGACACTTCTCAAGTTGAGAAGAAATCAATCACAGAGATGAGTTCCACAAAGCTAATGATGATGGCTACTCAAAAGTTAATGAAGGAAGGATCTGCAGATAAAGGAATAATAGATCAATCAATAACAGTTTTGCATAGATTGATTCCTGATTGTATGATTGAAAATGAAGAAAGCCCCTTTGGCAAGCTTAAGGCATTGATAGAGCACATATCTAAAAACTTTCAATCATTGCAGTAGATTTATGACCAACAAGCACTTGAAATATTTACTCTAGCCAAGAAAGCCATTTTTTACTAGATTATTGAGACAAAGAAGAGGAAGGTTGAAGAGAAACTTATACTTATTGAAAATTATTTGAAATGGTGTACTAACATCTACAGGGTCTGTTGTAATATAAAAATTCTTACAACAAATGTAGATAAAAGGATAATGGAGTTATAAGAAAAGATTGATACTATTGCTAATTCTTTTGATGGACTAACTTCACTTACAACATCCATTGATGGATAAATTTTGACTTTTGAGAACCAAATTTTTGCTTTTGAAAAGGAAAGAGACAAGATTATTTGGAGAGCAAGGAGTCTAAGAGGTTTGGTGAGTCCAAGATTGGATTCACTTGGTGTACATAAGAGGGAATGTATGGATATGCTTGCAAAGCCCACACGGACAGAAGTCACTAAGAAAGAAACACTAGCACATTTACTGAGTGGACTTGTATCCATATCTAAAACATCCAAAACTGGTTGGGATACCTATATATAGTTGCTAGAGAAAGCTTATCCAAAAATCTTGAAATTGGTCAAGCTCCGGTAAAGTAATCTGTAACAATTCTTTCAATTCTTTCACCAATCTTTGGCATTGATGCCAAAGGGGGAGTATATGTATGTGAAAAATATGTATATAATCCTAGGGGGAGGATATTAGATAGAGTATATTGCAAACATGGTCAGTCAGCTCAGGGGGAGCATGTTTCATGTTTAATGTTTTAGTTGAATTGGCAGGGAATCCATTTTTCACATGAGTGTTGCCATCAATGCCAAAGGGGGAGATTGTTGGCAATTGACACTCATTGGATTCATATATTGTCATTGATGGCAATGAGATTCTATTGAAGGCATATACCGACATTTGAGGCATACACCGACAGATACTGGCATTGGAGTAATCAGGGTCATCACCGGTACCGGCACCGACATCCAACACTTCAGTGAAGCCGACATCAGTCTATTTATAAAACCATTTTGTATAGGACCAACATTGAATATATTTTGTAGTGTATTGTAAGCCAACATAAGGCATATTGTTTGTAGAGGGTATATATGTCAGTCGGTTAGGTCATTTTAATATATGACAAGGAAGTAGAACTATGTGATGCGAAGGATATGTATGTAGGTCATTTGTATGTGAAAGTAATATCATGCTATGATCAGTAGATGGTTTGTAAAGCATTCTTGGAGAAAAGGAGATACCGGTAGAAAATTTTAGGGTTTATGAACCGGTACAGAACAGAGCTATAGCCGAAACTCTTTTTGGCATTGCAGATGCATTTTGTGAGTTCACCATTACTATTTTATCTCATCAGAAGATTGTAGTTAGTGACTCTTTTGTGTTGAGCATTGTGCTTTAGGAAGTGTGCCTTCCTGCATGTGCAGGCCCCCATGCTATGTAATATCTTTCCTATGGCCAATGAATTGAAATTGTGGGTCACAAATCCTACCATGGTTTTTCCTCTTTGAGGTTTTCTACATATAAATTTTGTGTGTTATGGTGCTCATTTATGTGGCTGGTTTATTTACTTCATGTTATATGTTTCTTCATTTACTGGTTTATATATGTATGTTATAAAAAGGTAAAATCTTGTATTACCGGTAGAACACTGATTCACCCCCCCCCTCTCTGTGTTCTTGGATTAATTGTATTCCAATATAATCGTCATTATTTCCCTTTCGGAGCTCAAGAACAACATAACTTACTGACAAACTGAAAGATACACTTGTGAAGTTTTGATTAATGAAACACCTGAACTAAGGACACACATGAACATCCCAAACACTCTCCAAAATCTGCACAATATAAAGAATCAATTCCGGAGCAATACAAACCAGAAATCACACTCTGCAATACAAAACCAATAGAAAAACCAACCATCCACTGGATCACATAACTCGATCAAATCACCTTCCAGAACACTAAAAATCATATTGAATCAACTAGAGATAAGTATCTCAAAACCCATTAATCTGCATCAACACATATGCAACCAAAGCAACTCTCAACAACACCGGAGGACAAGAAACAGAGGAATATGTTGACATAAATGACAATAACACATTCCAACAACTATTAGAACTTCTGCATCTCCATTTAGTTTATTCCAGAACACCCATTTAGCACCAATTACATTCTTGTCTTTAGGTCTTGAAACAAGTTCCCATGTATTGTTCTTCTCAATCTTATTTAACTCTTCTTCCATGGCTTTTACCTAATTTTCATCTTTACAAGCTTCAACAACATCTTTAGGCTCAATCTTCAAAATCAAACATCTCTCTTTAGTAGCAATTATTCTCCTAGTCATCACACCTTTATTTTTATCACCAATAATCCGATTCTCTGAATGATTTAATCTTACATGCCTAGGGGTCTTCTGATTATTCTGATTTTCTGTCTCTTGAACTTCTTCACCACCAACAACATCTGGATTTACTGAATCTTCTGAATCACTCTATTTCATGCTCGGAGTCTACACTTGCTTTGAAATAACATCTTGATCATCATATTCATATCTGCATGTTCTGATTTGCTTCGCATCACATTCATCAGCCTTCACATTCACACTCTCCACTATTTTTTATCTTTTATTGTAAGATCGGTAGGCTTTTCTCTTAGTAGAATATCCCATAAAGATTCCTTTATTAGATTTTGCGTCAAATTTTCCTATATCCTCATCTCTTTTGATATAACATTTGCTTCCAAAGATTCTAAAATATCTAACTATAGGAACATGACCAAACCATAACTTATAAGGAGTCTTACCCAAATCACCTTTTATATGCACCTGATTGAATGTGTACATGGAAGTGCTAACAACTTCTCTCCAATAGATATGCAAAACATTTCCTTCAATCATCATAGTTCTAGCAGCATCCAAAACAATTTTTTTCTTCCTTCCAACAACTCCATTCTGTTGAGGGGTTCACGAAGTAGATAACTGTCTCCTAATTCCATGCTTTTCACAAAAGGAATTAAACTCACTAGAAGTGAATTATCCTCCTCTATAAGATCTTAGACACTTCATCTTCAATCATGTCTTTGTCTCCACTCTAGCTTTGAATATTTTGAATTTATCTAGTGCTTTAGATTTCTCCTTTAGAAAGTGACTTGCATCATCTTGGAATAGTCATCGATCACCAACATAAAGTATTTGTCACCCTAGAAGGTCCACATAAATCAGTACGCACAAGATCTAATAACCCATTAGATGTATACAGTTTTCTCTTGAATAAAATTCTTGTTTGCTTTCCCAATTATTTACACACCGGATTAGTAGGCTTCACTATCTTAGACAAATCTCTAACAACTTGGGTAGAACTTATCTTAATCATGCAGACAAAGTTAACATGACACATTCTCCTATACCAAAACCAACTCTCATCAATCTTAGAAATCGAACAAATTTTCTCGCTAGCATTCAAATGAAAGATATTACCTGTAGTTTTAGTTTCTGATGCAATTTCTATATTGGAGCTATTCAAGATCTTGCATTTCCCATTCTTGAATTGTAAATCATATCCCTTATCAACCATCTATCCAACAATCAAAATATTATGCTTCAAACCTTCAACATATAAAACATCATCAGTATTATGCTTATCTTCATGAGAAATAGAACCTCTACCATGGATTAAACAAGCTCTGTTGTCTCCAAATCTCACTACACCACCATCATACTTCTCCATGTTCACAAATTTACCTTTATCATTTGTCATGTGATGTGAAAAACCACTAGCAATCACCCATTCATCTTTCTCTTCAATAATACAGCTTGTAAACTTAGTAGGTACTAGATCATCTTCCTTGATAGCAATGAACACAAATTCATCTTTTGAATTCCCTTTCTCGGACTTATCATTTGTCACACCTTCATCAGCAACATTATAACATTTCTTCTAATATCTATACTTGTGATTAGGCTTGTAAGGCTTATCATACATTGACACTCTTTCTTCTCTTTCAGGACACGTAGAAGCAAAATGTCCTATCTTATTGCATGAAAAACATTCCAAAGGTAACTCCCCTTCATAATTATCGGCTCCCTTAGGAAATATTCTGGCAATAAGTACTTCAAGATCTTCCAATTCTCTTTCTTGTTCTTCCATCTCTCTCATTTCCCTTTTAATATTTGTAAACCCTAGTTGAACTCTCTCTCGGATCATACTTTTGCTTCCCAGATATAGTAGCTTTAAATTCAGTCTCAACTTTTCCATGTGATTCACCAAGTTCACTCAATAAAAAAGAAGCAAGCTTACCAATCAACATATCTCTTGTCACAGTTATCATAATCTGGATCTCATCAATAGAAACAACTTTGTGTTTGTAAGCATGAGGCAAGAATCTCAGCACTTTAGCTACAATCTCATCTTCTTCAAGGACTCCACCGACACATCTGATGTTCAATATAAGATCATTCACTTTAGCCATACAGGATGAAATATTCTCATCTTCTCCCATCCTCAGCAACTCATATTTTCCTTTCAAACTCTGCAATTTAGCAACTTTCACATGTTTATCTCCTTCATACAAGGTTTCTAGCTTCTCCCAAATCTCATGTGCAGTATGCAATCCCATTACATTAGTCATCTTTGCATCAGTCAGGGTAGTCAAAAATACTTCTTTAGCTCTTATGGTATGTTCAACATCCTTGATCTCAACTCTAGTAATAGGACCATTCTGAGGAACATTATAGATATTCTTTGTGATCTTCCAATAATCTTCTCCAAGACATATCAAGTGACACTCTATCTGGTCCTTCCATATACTGTAATTAGTTCCATCAAATCTTGGACTCTCCTTCTTGAAAACAATAGTTACCATCTCGTATCTCCTCAAGTGGTCAAATTCCTTCTAGAGGATCTAGCTCTGATACCAATTGTTGGCAACAACAATGTAGGAAAACTGAGAGGGGGGGTGAATCAGTTTTCACCAAACTTAAAAAAAATAACCTCAACTTTAGATCTAATCAAGAAAAACAATAGCAAAGATAAACATCACATCAACAACACACATAACACACAAATTTTTGATGTGGAAAACTCAGTTAAGGGAAAAACCATGGTGGGAACCTACCCATAATATGATGATACTCTGCACTAGTATATGTAAATATTACAATGGGGAATTCAAACATAGAAACACAAACCTTCAAGGCATAATCCTGATAGACATGTGGAGCCATCTCAACCAATGAGAGAATCAAGGGAGATTGACTTACCACTGCAGTGACCATCCCAAGCTTATCATAAAACATCCTCCCTAGGATCAAGTCTTGGGGCTCAACTATTAATTATCTTGATTAGGTGATTCCTAATTACCCAACCCATCTAATACGTTATTAATGTTATCACTTGTTTATAATAAAGAAAACTTCCAATGTGCTCTAGCAATCTACGCGGGAGGCTTATCAACTCACCGCCTATCTCTCATCATCCCAATCATCACATGGAAGCCCACTCCCTCTACATGTTCCCAAAAAAAAACCACAAGAAGAGGCTCCAATACAATATGTAAATATGAAAACCATAAGCATCATCATGTAGCCATATCACATACATGAACAATCAATGATTACAATATCAAGTAAAGCAATAATGAGACTCATAGAAAAATAATGCATCAAGGGCCACAAAAGGCCATCAAAATGTGTCCAACATATGAAATGAGTACCAGCAACAAGGCACATCAACTTGTTGACTCCAAAGAAATAAAGAAATTCCTCTCTATCATGGCTTCTCAACATGAATCATCTCAACATATAGAAGCAAAAACCACATAAAAATATCAAAATTAGTGAAATACAGTACTCGAAAAACATCAATAGACCTCCATAAATGCCTCTGGTATGACATCAAATCCATAAATCCAAAAAAAAGATCAAATCAATCAAAATACAAGGTCTGGATAGTGCAACACATATGTTGCGCAATGCAGCGCATATGTTGCGCAGTGCAACGCATTCACCCATGCAATTAGCACATACACAGTACCATACAGTGCCTTTGCAAAATGTAAAATCGCATATTCCAAGTTTAACAATGCATTCATCCAGAAATAGCATATATGCCAAAATAGACAGTGCATGTGAGACATAGGAAGATGCATTTGCTAATGCATTTAGCACATATACATAAGGAAATAGTGCATACATTGTAGTGGCACATTTACCCAAAATAAGGCACGACTCAGACAAACTTTTGACATGAAAATAAAATTGAAAACATTGATAGACAACTCAAATAATCGGTGAACAACTGATAGGGGGGTGAATCAGTTGTTAACAGATTATAGAACTTTAAGCATTGAAACCTTATTACCATAATACATAAATCAAATATTGGAATAGAAGATATAACAGTTAAGAAAAAATATAAACCACAGAACATTTACCAACCATCCACAAAAGATAACACCAAGATTTGTAGGTGGAAAACCTAGTAAAGGGAAAAACCATGCTAGGAAGCCTACCCACAATCAACTAATACTTCTGCAGTAAGTATATGATTACATAAAGAGGGGCTTGCACATGCAAGAAGGCCAATAGCCTAGAGAACAATGCTCATCACAAAAGGAGCCTCACTGACTACAAAATAAATCTAGACTACAATCCAAAAAGAAGAGTGGACTGCAAGAATAGCATCTCCTATGCCTGAATACAGTTCCGGTTAAGCTTAGTACTAGAGGTCTTCAACCTCTTTCACCAACCCAATTCGATCACCTATGACCGACCAAAACCTCTGCATGTGATTACAACCTTATTTGCACACAAATAATCCCATTGTCTACAAAGAGATCATACATCATATTTATACAAACTCAGGACCTAAACAATTAGGTCGTCCACCTAAAATAAAATACAATAAATTCATAAAATAAACCCATAATTTAATGATCAACCAAGTCAGCCTAAGACTGAAATAACATAATCCAATCAATAGATCCAACCGATAACACATTGGGATCATCCACCAACACGTTACATAAATTGATCCATAACCTAGCCGAATAAGATAGCATTAGCTCTGGACCCAAATCCAACACCACCGATCAACAAAATCATGAACAAGATAACCATCAACATCATGAAAACCATCTAGAAGCCACACCAAAACCACTTATCATGTGCATCAAAAGATCTTCAACAAAGCTCTGTCGGTAAAACCCTTACCGGTGACCAAAAGGCTTACTAGAACAAATGAGAGCTCCCGAGTCATCAAATCCCAAACCAATTGATTATGATACACATTTGAATAGTATGAATAACACATCCAAACCAATTCCACAAACCGAAGCATACCAGAGCATACCGGATCAATATCATAATCCAACTGCTCCACTAGAACCTACCGAAAACTGGTAAACAACCAAAACAACTGGTGTTACCATCAATGACAAAACATCAATGAAACACATAATCAATTCCTCCAATTTGCCAACAATCTCCCCCTTTGGCATTGATGGCAACACTAGATGTGAAAAACATCCAAGTGCCAAGAAATGCCAAACAAGTCTCCCCCAAAGGAAGACAACCAACAATCTCCCATAAGATGATATTACAATGAAGTTAACAAACACCCCCTATAAATTATATCCCTATTAAGCTTTATTTTTCACATATATCTCTCCCCGTTTGACATCAATTCCAAAAATATGACATAAAAATCAAAGAAAAATCATAAATCCACTGAACCACATAGCTGACTACTCCCCCTGAGTAGTAGCACCAACACATCAATCCAAAATGAATAGTAGCTCTATAAATGCATATCGGACTGATGCTAATCAGTATCACTCAGGTCTCTACCAGAGGGCCAGAAAACCCCAATCTTTCTCTGAAGTACTCAAATGATTCCTTAGGCAAATTTTTAGTGAAGATATCTGCAATCTGCTCTTTAGTGTTCACATAAACTAGTCTGACTTCATTTTCTTCCACCTTCTTCAAAAATTTGTACTTGATAGATATATGTTTTATCTTAGAATTAAATACTATATTATTTGATATGTCAATAGAAGAAGAGTTATCACAGTGAATAACTATCGGTTCATTACAATTCACCCTTATATCCTTCAAGATTTTCTTCATCCATAGAACTTGTGTACAGTTAGTAGCAGCAACAACATACTCAGCTTCAACAGTAGATAAAGAGGTACATGACTGCTTCTTGTTGATCCATGAAACAAGTTTCCAAGAAAGAAAGCTCCACCAGATGCACTCTTCTGGTCATCAATATTTCAAGCCCAATCTACTTTTGTATATGCACATAGTGTAAAATCATCATTTTTATGATACCACAAACCATATTTAGTTGTTCCTTGCAAATACATGAAAATCCTTTTCACCATGCTCTCATGATTCTCTCTAGCATCACTCTTATATCTTGATACAATACAAGCTACATTCATTATATCTAGTTCAGTCTAAGTCAGATATAACAAACTTCCAATCATATACTTTTACCTTGTAGGATTTACCGGTGCTGATGCATCTATCTTAGTCAATTTCTCACTTGTAACCATAGGAGTACCAACCAATTTAGAATTTTCCATACCAAATTTCTTCAACAACTCCATAGCATACTTATTTTGATAGATGAAAATACCTTTATCAGTCTGAGTAATCTGCAAACCTAAGAAAAATTTCATCTCCCCAATCATAGAAATCTCAAATTCATTCTTCATATTATCAGAGAATTCCATACATAACTTATCCTCACCTCCAAAAATGATATCATCAACAAAGAATTCAACAATCAATATGTCATCATCAGTGATCTTATAATACAAATTATTGTCACCATTACCTTTAGTAAAACCAAGCTTCAAAATATATTTATCCAATCTTGCATACCAAGCTCTAGGGGCTTGTTTCAATCCATATAAAGCTTTCCTTAACCTGCAAACCATGTTTTTGTCATTTGAAAGTGAAACTCCATTAGATTTCTCAATGTAAAATTCCTCTTCAAGATCTTCATTTAGAAATACACACTTAACATACATATGATAAACCTTGTAGTTCTTATGGGCACCATAAGAAACAAATAATCTCACAGCTTCAATCCTAGCTACCGGAGAAAAAGTCTCATCATAATCAATTCCTTCCTTCTGAGAATATCCTTTACAAACCAATCTAGCCTTATTCCTCACAACATGTCCATCTTCATGTTACTACTTACTAAGTTGCCATTAGTTTTATGTCCAAAGTCATTCTATATACTCCAGCTGGTTACTACTACCGAAATATTTAGTCGGTAAGCATAGAGCAGTCAGTTATAGAAGAAAGTAGTCACAGAGCCTAGTATACACCAAGCTGTCTACCGAGTATCACTAATGTGTCTACTGAGTAGAAAAAATGATATACCGAGTTAACACACACCAAGTGAAACGTGTTACCAGATTCATTGAACCTAGACACACATGGGAAACGTGTTACAAGATTGAGGAACAAAGAGCCGTTATTACATTGGAAATTGCACTTAAAGATTTTGTATGATTTTGAGGTCATCTATCCAATGAAATATTTTGTATGGTTATTCATTCGATAAATCATGTTTGTAAGATCAAAGAAATGAACAGATCACCGACATAAGAGATCTATTTATACAACATGAATTGGGATCAGATACAAGGGATATATGAAGCAAGACATGTGTGATAGATAAGGAAGCACTGAGTATTGTGACTATTAGAGACACAGAGGTCACTGAGAAGGATTTCAGAGAACAGTCAAGGAACAGAGTAAACAGAAGGGTTTACCGAATTACTTTATGGATTACCGAGGTATGCTATAAGCAAGGTAATCTCATTTTGAGCACATAGAATCTACTATAACATTTCAGATGTAAAGTTGCAGATATTTGTAAAGATTTTATTGTAATATTTTGAGTTGTAAGAGAAACCTTTAACAAGGTAAAATACTCTAACAAAGTCTATAAATTGTAAAGCCTTTAACTAGGTGCAACATTTAGAATAAGTGTTGTAAAATCCTTTAGCAAGGTAGATCTAATGATCTTGATACTCCTAAAAGGGTAAGCTATCAGAAATAGCTAAAAATGTAGCTCTAACTGAGCAACCTTTATTATTGCAGTAGTGAAGTTGTGGGTGCCATCCCCACCATAGTTTTTCTCTCTAACCAAGAGTTTCTGCGTAACCAAAATATATGTGTTATGGAGTGAATCATGTATGATTTTTATTTATTTGTTTTAGCATTATATTATGTTACAACAGTTTTTGGTTTATGCTTAATAGTAAAGTTATTGCTGAAGAAAGGATTTGAAGTACTGATTCACCCCTCCCCTCTCAGTACATTAGCTTTCCATATTGGGCCTAACAATTGGTATCAGAGATTCAATCTTGGAAAAGGGATTAACAACCTAAAGAAAAAGATCTTATCAATGGAAGGCTATAAATAATCTTGGAGAATTGTGTATCTGCAAGAAGAGTTGGATCATGCTAATCAAGTGATTGCAGACATGCAAAGACAAATGCAAAAATCATTGAAATTTAGAGGAAGATTGTCTGATGATTTGCAGGACTCTCAAGAGTTAGTGGAACAAATTGAGACATCATCTAAGAACAGTATATCTGAAGAGACTAAAGAGATGATTGGAGAACTGAAGGAAAAGAACAAAGCACTGACTGATTAGCTAAAAGAAATGAAAAGAGAACATGAACATTTCAGCACACAAATGACTGAAAATCTTGATGCATTAAGGACAACCGAGGATAAAGTAAGAGATCTAGAAAGAGAAAAACAACAGCTCGAAGCATTAGTATCTGAAAAGAATGATTAAATCACAAGGTTGACTAGGATTCAACAAAATCTATTAGATCAATTGGGTTATGCACATCATGAAGCAAATCTAAAAGATGATGAGAATCAAGCATTGAAACTTGAAGTATCAAGGTTGACTGATGAACTTGAAGAAGAAAAGAAATCCAAAGAAACACTAAAGAAGAGTTATGAAGCATCAAAGATGTTGGATGAGCAACTGAATACAAGAAGACCCAACAAAGATGCAAGACTCAGTTACAAAGGAAAAGACTCTACCGAAAAGGGAATCCACACTATCGAGAGAGGATAATCATCAAAGCAAGCTGGAAACAAGAAGAACATCAAAGGAAAGAAGCCTATTTGCAACTACTATGGAAAACAAGGACTTACTGCTAACATGTGTCAAATCAGAAAAGGTAAGCAACCGAATGTCACAAGGTCTAATGGTTATTGTTACAATTGCAATAAAGAAGAAAAGAAATCCAAAGAAACACTAAAGAAGAGTTATGAAGCATCAAAGATGTTGGATGAGCAACTGAATACAAGAAGACCCAACAAAGATGCAAGACTCAGTTACAAAGGAAAAGACTCTACCGAAAAGGGAATCCACACTACCGAGAGAGGATAATCATCAAAGCAAGCTGGAAACAAGAAGAACATCAAAGGAAAGAAGCCTATTTGCAACTACTATGGAAAACAAGGACATACTGCTAACATGTGTCAAATCAGAAAAGGTAAGCAACCGAATGTCACAAGGTCTAATGGTTATTGTTACAATTGCAATAAATATGGTCACACATCTAACCAATATAGGACAAAGTCTACTACCAATTATCAGAAGGCAAAATTCAAAGGGTTTTGTAAAAACTGCAATAGATATGGACATAGTACCGAGAAGTGTTGGTTTAAGCAAAATAACTATATGTGGTTTGCACACCGAGCAAATACTAGAGGCTACCGAACTCACATAGATCCTAAATGACAATATGCTACAGTACCATGGGATTGCAATACAAGGATATGGTGTGAATGTTGTGGAAGATATGGACATATAAGTGCCAACTGCTTTATAAGGTTTGGAATGAACAACCGAAGATCATGGAGAAATCCTGGTATGGCATGTTTTCATTGTCACAAAGTTGGACACTTGGTTAGAGATTGCAAAGATCAACCTAGAGGAGATACTGAGGAAATAAAAGGCAAATTCCAGATGATTTGGAAAAAGAAGGAAATTATGTCAAATGAAGAAAGCACCTTACCTACCGAGTTAGGTGCACCTATTCCAAATTAATCGATGAAGGTATGAAGGGACTGCATTCTCTCAAAGGTTAAATCTTAACAGTTCCTATTTTATCATGTACTTAATTCAAAATCTGCATAACTAAAGATGCATTAGGAAATTTGAAATTTTATCAAGTCTTTTGGAAGCCTATCTAGTCGGTAAATACAACAAGTCTAGCTACTCGGTAAAAGCATAAAAAGGAAGTGGTACTGAGTGCATTTAATATTTTCTGACCTAACTGCATGAAGCCCGATAAGGTATATTGTGTACTTAAAGCTTTTGTGCAGTCATTTTACACTTACCAAGTTTTCAGAGAGCAGAGCAAAGCGATTCAAAGGTGATCAAACCTCCTCTGAAATGAAATTCAAGGTATTTATATCAATCACAATGCATTGTTAAGCAAGTTTATTGATCATATCAGTTGTGAATATCTATTAAGTGGAAAGCGTCTGCCATTTAAAAGTCTTCAAACCCTAAGAATCTTTTGTTAGTATTTATCCAAAATCTGCAATGGCATCGAAGATCCAGAAGCCTGTTGTTGTTGAGAACATTGAAAAGCCCTAACTGAAATACTCTCTAACTCCCAAAGTAGCATCTGAACCGGATGATAAAACTGCATTTTCACTCATTCCAGATAGGGTTTTACTAGTTGAGGATGTCAGATTCTTCACTAAGTGTCATGTTGAGGAACTAGGTCATGTTGAGATCAAGGACACATATGATGAATTGTGTACCGATGGGAAATTGGATAGCAAGTATGAACACATTAAAATCAAGGGATTGACCGAAGCCCTAACCTATACCCGTGTCTTCAAACCCCAATGGGTCAAGTTTGTTCTAAGAAGAGTTCATGATGATTTCATGTGGTTAGAGGAGCAACCATTCAAACTCACCAAGGAAATCATTCATTTGATCACTGGTTACCCTATTTTTGATCATGCCCGAGCTCAGAAAATGATATCACAAAAGGAGTTGATCACTTTAACCAAAGTTGAATCTGATTGTAGAGGACTGAAATTGAACAATGTGATAGATGCAGAGCTGAAGTTTGCCATTAGAGTAATAGGTTATTGTTTCTTTTAATTGGCAAGGGAAAATAGTGTACCCTATGTAGCAGTCGATTTAGCATATAAAATTGTGAAGAAAGGAATGAAAATTGATCTATGCGAAGTATTGTTGAAAAACCTGTTTGAGAATCTAAACACCATAAGGAAGCCAAAGAAGAATAACTCAGCAAACACACTAAAGTTTGGATCACTTTTGGTATACATATTTTTCTATTTTGAGAAATTCTTTCCATCTGTCGGTTATGTAGTTTGGGAGCTACACCGACCAATCACCCATCAAATCAATGACTTCATCAAACGGCTAGGTGATAAATTCAATGATATTATGGATGATTACTTTAGCAAGTTTCAAGAAAAGATGCATAACAGGTATATAATTCCACCCCAGTTAGTAGAGAAATGCAAGGATGACATATGCTTTGAAGTGGACACTGACTACTGCTATGTCAATGCTGTGGAACCGAGAACTCAATCTTTGCCACCTATGGGTTATGAGATTGATTTTGACATCACACAATAGAAAATAGATGCTTTTATTACATTACCAAGGCATGCTACTGAGCTAAGATATGGTACATATGAAGAAGTTAAAGAGAAAGTTAAGATGAGTATTGTAGTACCCAAGGCTACAAGGAAAGAAATAAAAATGATCAAGGCATTAACGGAGAAATTTGGAGAAGGTTCTTCCTCCACACCTATCAAGGGCACTCTAATCATCACTAAGGAGGAATCTGAAGCCCAAGAGGCAGCTATTACATTGAGCACCGAGTTGCCTAAAGGGAAAATTTTGAAAAGGAAGAAACGGGATACATCACAGGTATCACCGACTCCTTCAGTAAAGCGCCCAAACACAAGATCATTTGCAGTGTCACCGAGTAAGAAACCAAAGAATGTTGCCACACCAAAGGTAACAAAAACTTATAAGAAATCTACTCGGAGACTCATTTTGACTAAAGAGTCTAGTGACACCAAATCTGAAGACAAAAGTAAATTTCAGATTGTTAAGAGCAAAAAGGAAGAAGTACAAAGTGTTGATAACTTTTGTGCTAATCTAAAACAATATGGTGGATTTGGATCATTTAGATATGTAAAGTATGAATCCAGAAATGATAATGAAAAGAGACAAATAGAAGAAGATGTCATCTGCACACTTCTGAAATTCTGATTGGTCCCATTGGAAGTATCTAATTCTCTTCCAAAAGAATTGTATTTGCATATTGATAATAGGTGGAAGTATGCTATGGACTTAGAGAAATAGATGAGAGAAAGAAGTCTGGTACATCTCTTTCAAAACATGTCGGTAGATGAGATCAATGAACATCTAAAAAACTACCACACAAACTTTCTAGTCAAGCAAAGAACCTTGAAACTAATGAATGGCCTCTATCTTGATGTAGAGAAGGAGACAAAAGAAAAGTGGCATGAAATCTTTCGAATCAAGAATGCTGGTGAGCAAGTTGAAGTTGAAATAGTTGATGTCACCGAGCAAGATCCTGATATCACCGAGCAAGACCCTGCTGACACTATACAAATTGATGACGATATCATGGGCACTGAGGCACAAGAACAGGAAATGATAGAAGGGAATGCATATGCCAAACTGGTATCTAGTGAGTCAGTTTTGGAGCAAGTTCAGCCCTATCCTTCGATCACTCAGCCTGTTTCAACTGAGGCCCCTCAGGATATTGAACAAGGAACAGAGGGTCACAAGTCTACAGAAGGAGAAGCTACTTCTCAAGCCACTGGGGAATAGACTTCTCAAGCACCTTCTAGCACTAAAAATGTTACAACTGAGACCCCGAGCAAGGATTCACCGAAGGCTACATCAGAGGTTCAAGAAATTGACAAAAGTGTTGCCTCTACTGAGCAACCTACTGAGAGGCAACAAGCCTCCCAAGCCATTGTATTAGCTCAACCAATGAAAGCTAAAGAAAAGAAAATGAAAAGGCATAGTTTCAAATTAGATTTGTCAAAACCAATAGTGTTGCCAAATGTAGACATATCCAAATTAAAAGGGCAAGCACTCATTGAATTTGGTGAACTATGCAAAGCCAAAGCAAAACAAGAGAAACAAATGGCTATTCAAAAGAAAAATAGAGTACTTTAGAAGGTAAAAGCACTATTATCAGATATGCTACCTGAAGCAATAGTGTCAAAAGATGTAGCCATCCATATTCAACTAGATGAACTCCTCAATTAGACCGAGACATCTGGAGTAGATGCATCTGAATATTTGAGCAAATTGAAGGACAAAGAGCTCACTGCTAAAATGATTGAAGAGGTACTGAAAGCCATTGCTATTGGCAAAGTAAAACTTGTCAAATTTATTGTTGAGTTGTCCCCTCAACTCAGGCACATTCTTTATTTATTTCAGAAACTCTGTACATTCTCTTTATTCATTAAAGATATAAAAAATAAAATAGAAGTGATTGAGAAAGAGATCACCAATCTCTCAAATAAGTTGACCACTGAGCCAAACTCTTTTCAGCATTTCTATACAAAGTTACAAAAGCTCATGGCTCAACAATTGGAACTTAGGAATGAAGAGCACCAAATCAGGATGGACATTATGACTCTTCAAACCTTATTCATTCCACACTTATCCTCTGTCCAAGAACAGATCAACAAGGCTACCTCCCTATCCACTCAACAAGAGGGAAGCACTTTAGATGGACTAATTTCACTGTTAGCCAACATTACAGCTCATAATTCACTCATGGATAGTGTCAAGGATGCCCTCTCTGCTGCTCTCACTGAAGCAAGGACAAAGTATAAATCCATTTTTGATCAGTTGCCTGCACCAAATGGTAACTAAGTTTTGATGTTTGTCAAAAAGGGGGAGTATAGTATCAAAGTATCAAAGGGGGAGTGTAGTAAACAGGGGGAGTATACCAAGCATAGTATCCAAATGCACAGTTGAAATTGATAGGGGAGCAGTAACCACCGAGCAGTAATCAAAGAGCAAAGAACAAGTGCAGTAAACATAGAACATTGATCACCGAGCATGCAAAATCAGAGTTATGTACAGTATATTGATAAGGGGAGTATATCTGAATATACTATTTTATTGACAAATGTATATACTGTCTGTTTAGTCAAATTTTGTAAGTATATAGATTTTTGAGTTATGACTTTGAAAGAAGTTTTGCCAAACATCTCAACAAATGTCAAAAGGGGAGATTGTTACTACTTACTAAGTTGCCATTAGTTTTATGTCCAAAGTCATTCTATATACTCTAGTTGGTTACTACTACCAAAATATTCAGTCGGTAAGCACAGAGCAGCCGGTTATAGAAGAAAGTAGTCACAAAGCCTAGTATACACCGAGCTGTCTACCGAGTATCACTAATGTGTCTACCAAGCAGCAAAAATGATATACCGAGTTAACACACACCGAGTGAAACATGTTACTAGATTCATTGAACCTAGACACACATGGGAAACGTGTTACAAGATCGAGGAACAAAGAACCGTTATCACATTGAAAATTGCACTTAAAGATTTTGTATGATTTTGAGGTCATCTATCCAATGAAATATTTTATATGGTTATTCATTCGATAAATCATGTCTGTAAGATCGAAGAAATGAACAGATCATCGACATAAGAGATCTATTTATACAACATGAATTGGGATTAGATACAAGGGATATATGAAGCAAAACATGTGTGATAGATAAGGAAGCACTGAGTATTGTGACTGTCAGAGACATAGAGGTCACCGAGAAGGATTTCAAAGAACAGTCAAGGAATAGAGTAAATAGAAGGGTTTGTCGAGTTACTTTATGGATTACCGAGGTATGCTATAAGCAAGGTAATCTCATTTTGAGCACATAGAATCTGCTATAACATTTCAGATGTAAAGTTGCAGATATAGGTAAAGATTTTATTGTAATATTTTGAATTGTAAGAGAAACCTTTAACAGGGTAAATGACTCTAACAAAGTCTATAAATTGTAAAGCCTTTAACCAAGTGCAACATTTAGAATAAGTGTTGTAAAATCCTTTAGCAAGGTAGATCTAACGATCTTGATACTCCTAACAGGGTAAGCTATCAGAAATAGCTAAACATGTAGCTCTAACTGAGCAACCTTTATTATTGTAGTAGTGAAGTTGTGGGTGCCATCCCCACTGCAGTTTTTCTCTCTAACCAAGAGTTTCTGCGTAACCAAAATATATGTGTTATGGAGTGAATCATGTATGATTGTTATTTATTTGTTTTAGCATTATATTATGTTACAACAGTTTTTGGTTTATGCTTAATAGTAAAGTTATTGCTGAAGAAAGGATTTGAAGTACTGATTCACCCCTCCCCTCTCAGTACATTAGCTTTCCATATTGGGCCTAACACTTCATTCAATTTGTTCCTAAAACCCCATTTAGTCCAAATAACATTCTTATTTTTAGGTCGTGAAACTAAAGTCCATGTATTATTATTTTCTATCTTATCTAATTCTTCTTCCATAACTTTTATCCAACATTCATCTTTACATGCTTCAATTACTGATGCCGGTTCAATTTGACAAATTTAACATATAACCTCATCAGCTGCCAACCTTCTTCTTGTCATCACTCCTTTATTCTTGTCTCCAATGATCCGATCTTCTGAATGATTTAACCTAACATACTTAGGACTCTTCTGATTTTTTATTCCTCTACTCTGATCTTCAGTTACTATTGAATTTTTTGATACTGCTGGAGTAACTAATTCAACGTTATTTTCTGGTGTAGGTGCTACCGGTTCAGTTATAATCATTTCCACTACCAGTTCTCTCTTATAAGTTCTGATTTGACTTTTGTTCAACTCATTCACCTTGACATTAGTGCTCTCCACAATTCTCTGCAATCTTTTTTATAGCATCTGTATGCTTTGCTTTCATTACAATAACCAAGAAATATCCCTTCATCACATCTAGGATCAAACCTTCGAATGGAATCATCTCTTTTGATATAGAATTTACTACCAAAGATTTTGAAATACTTAACTGTAGGTGTATGACCAAACCATAACTCATAAGGTGTCTTACCGATGTCTCCTTTGATATGAACTCTGTTCAATGTGTATACCGCCATGGTAATAGCTTCTCTCTAGTAGATATGAGGCAGATGAGCTTCCATCATCATAGTTCTAGCCGCATCCAAGATAGTTATGTTCTTCCTTTCCACAACTCCATTCTGCTAAGGTGTCTGAGGTGCAGATAATTGTCTCCTTATCCCATTCTTTTCACAACAACTATTAAATTCACCGAATGTGAATTATCCAACCTGATCAGACCTTAATCATTTAATCTTCAATCCTATCTCTATTTCAACTTTGGATTTAAATATTTTAAATTTTTCGAATGCTTTAGATTTCTCCCTTAGAAAAGTAACCCACATCATTCTAGAATAGTCATCAATGATTAGCATTAAATACCTATCACCTTGAAAACTTTTGATTCTACCAGGACCACACAAATCAGTATGAATAAGACCAAGATCATCATTAGATTTGTCTTGTATA
Organism: Cryptomeria japonica; assembly: GCF_030272615.1. Taxonomy (NCBI): domain Eukaryota; kingdom Viridiplantae; phylum Streptophyta; class Pinopsida; order Cupressales; family Cupressaceae; genus Cryptomeria; species Cryptomeria japonica. The sequence goes on from NC_081412.1 coordinate 489,154,516, forward strand.
CTCTTAAAAGAAGTTCTGACTTGCTTTTCCATTTGACATTCCTTACATATCAGATTATAGGGCTTCACAATCCTAGGTATATCTCTAACTACCTTAGTAGAACTGATCTTTACAATGCAATCAAAATTCACATGACACAACCTCTTATGCTATAGCCAACTCTCATTAATTTGTGCAATCAAACATGTCTTCTCACCAGAGTTCAAATGAAAGATGTTACCTTTAGTCTGAGTACCGGTTGCAATCTCCAATCCAAATTTGCTGATAATCTTGCATTTTCCATCCTTGAACTATAACTAAAATTCCTTATCCACCAACTGTCCTACACTCAAAAGATAATACCTTAAACCTTCAACATAATAAAAATTATTAGTATCTTTCTTACCATCCAATGATATAGTTCCTCTTCCCTTGATCATGCATGCTTTGTCATCTCTAAATCTAACCAGACCTCCATCAAATTCTTGCAAAGATAGAAACTTCCTTTTATGTCTAGTCATATGATGTGAACATCCACTGTCTATCACCCATTCATCCTTGTCTTCAAATTTAGTAGCAATGGCCTTTTCTTTAGGTACCATATCATCTTCCTTGATAGCCAAGAATACCCATTCATTTCCATTGCTGGATCCACTAGTTGAATCTTGTGCAAGTTCATCATCAAAATCAGACACACCTTCCTCATCTACATAGTAGCATGATTTGTCTTTGTTCGTCTTATACTTATGTTTGTTCTGATAATCATGGTTAGGACTAAAATATCTTCTAGCTCTTTCTTCAAATCTTGAATTTCTTTCAGGATATTTAGATGCAAAATGACCTATCTTATTACATGTGAAACATTTAAAAGGTGATTTTTCTTCATACTTACTTCCTATCGAACCTTTAGGTACTCTTCTAGAAAATAGGGCTTCAAGTTGCTCAAATTATTCATCTTCTTTCTTCATTTCCTCCAGTTCCTTGGCATATAAGGCTTTCCAATCACTCTTGCCGGTAGATGATGTAGATGTATGAAAAGAAGGTTCACATTTTACAACTCCAGAAGAACCAAATTCATCAATATCAAAAGCAGATAACTTCCCAACCAATGTATCCTTATTAACAGAGGTGTTTTCTATTATTCTCAATTCATTAATTGCAGTAGCCTTCATCTTATAAGTCAGTGGCAAAGCTCTCAATACTTTAGAAACTATTTCATCTTCGCTCAGAGATCCACCACATCACTAAATTCCCAGAACAATTTCATTAACTCTCTCCATAAAAGCAGTAATCCTTTCATCTTCTTCTATCTTCAGGTTCTCATATATCACCCGGTAACCATCAAGTGTAGCAATTTTAACAGTAGGGTCACCTTCCTTCAAATTCTCCAATTTATCCCATATAGCCTTTGCAGTTGATTTGCTGGTTAGTCCCATAACTTGTTGATCAGGAAGTGCACACGAAAGGGCTTCTCTAGCTCTACAATTATTTTCAATGTCCTTATCCAAGCCCATCAGAGGAGGATTTCTAGATGCCGGATTATGAGGTATATATCCTTTCTCAGTGATCTCCCAAATCTCATTGCCATAGGATCTTTCTCAAGCAGTTAAGCTTCTGCAAGGAGGACTAGGCTCTTATACCAATTGTTAGACAGCTCAGGTAACCGATGAAAACTAAGAGGGGGGGTGAATCAATTGTTAATAGATTATATAACTTTAAGCATTAAAACCTAATTGCAAGAATACATAAACCAAATACCAGAATAAAAGATATAACAATTTAGCACAAATATAAACCATAGAACATTTACCAACCATCCACAAAAGATAACACCAAGATTTGTAAGTCGAAAACCCGGTAAAGGGAAAAACCCCGGTGGGAAGCCTACCCATAGTTAGATAATACTTCTAGAGTAAGTATGTGATTACATAAAGAGGGGCCTACACATGCAGGAAGGCCAACAACCTAGAGTGCATTGCTCATCACAAAAGGAGCCTCACTGACTACAAAATAAATCCAAACAACAAAAATAAATCCAGACTACAATCTGGAAAGAATAGTGAACTACAAGAATAACATCTCCTATGCCTAAATACAATTCTGGTTAAGCTCAGTACCAGAGGTCTTAAACCTCTTTTACCAACCCAATTTGATCACCTATGATCGACTAAAACCTTATTTGCACACAGATAATCCCATAACCTTAATCCCATGATCTACAAAGAGATCTTACATCATATTTATACCAACCCGAGACCTAAACAATTAGGTCGGCCACCTATAAGATAATACAATAAAATCATAACATAAACCCAAAATCCAATGATCAACCAAGTTGGCCTAAGATTGAAAAAACATAATCCAATCAATAGATCCAACTGGTAACGCATCAGGATCATCCACCAACACGTTACATAAACCAGTCCATAACCTAGCCGAATAAGATAGCATTAGGTTTGGACCCAAATCCAACACCCTTGGTCAACAAGAATATGAACAAGATAACCATTAGCATCCCAAAAACCATTTAGAAGGTGCGCCAACACCACTTATCATGTGCATCAAAATATCTTCAACAAAGCTTTGTCGGTAAAACCCTTACTGGTGACCAAAAGGCTTACTAGAACAAATGATAGCTCTTGAGTCATCAAATCCCGAACCAACTAATTGTGATATACATTTGAATAGCATGAATGATAGATCCAAACCAATTCCACAAACTGAAGCATACCAGAGCATACCAGATCAATATCATAATCCAACCGCTCTACCAGAACTTATCATAAACTGGTAAACAACCAAAATAGTCAATGTTGCCATCAATGACACAACATCAATGCAACACATAATCAATTCCTCAAATTTGCCAACAAAAATAACCTTAAGACCCAAATAAGGGTTCAATATAGGCGCTCAGAACTAACAAGGAGATTGAATAAACAAAATATAAAATGGTATACTATAATGAAAGTTATATTGAAATATACATTCACGGTAATAACACAAAAATATATTCAAAATATACACACAGAGACTCGCTGAGATTCTAGTAAGATTCAACAATAGATACAATCAATCCCAAACTAGAAGGGAGTCCAAAATACACCTCTAGACAACAACAAGCTCACCTAGGAAAGATCAAATAAAGAAAATAATTGCAGAGATGTGCATACAACAACACAAAATACAAAATATATTTTCCCCTTTTCTAAGTTTAAAACTATATAATAAAATTTATGAAGGGAAATATTTCTCTTCAAACTATAGTATGACTATATTAAATAATACTTTCCCAAAATATTCCCACATACAATATGCATACACAACGAATACAGGAAGATGAAAACCAGAAACAAAGAGAAGAGCACAATCAACCTACAACTAGAAGTGATGGAAGAAAGTTGTAGAAGTGCCCACACAAAATCCAACAAACTCCCCAAAGCCAAATCCAAGCTCCAAAATCAAATTTGCAGAAAAAGAATCAAGAAGGTAACCCAACACCAAGCTCAGGGTGCTGAATAAAAAAGAAAAACCAAACCAAAACCCTAGCCTCAAAATCAACCAATCAAAATATTCCTTTTGGGAATATATTTTACCTACACAAATTAGGTTATATTTTTATTTCCCATTTCAAATCTAACCAAGGAGAATAAACGGTGGGTGAGGAAAATATAAAAAACATATTTATAATTATAAGTGGGATGTAAAAAGAATATAATATAAGGTACTTTATTACCCCCACATAATTAATAATTAGACTATACCAATAATTATAGGCTAAGATTAAATAAATAAATCAAAATGGGTAATTAAATAAATAACCAGAGGGCTTATAAAATAAATAAATAACCTCTAATAAATATTATTCAACACTAAAGCCAAAGACATTAATAAACAATAAATAAATAAATAACAATAAATATTATGGATTGTGAAAATCTAATGTCTCTATGCAGCTCTTTCAACCCGATGATGGATAGTGGAGTGTGATCTGAAATGTTGATGCCAAAAAAGATCACACAGTTGAATCCAGAAGCACACCACATCTATCATTATGGACTGTGGTAATCTAATGTCTCAAAATAAATATTAATTAAACAATAATATTAAATAGACCATTAATCAACAATAAATTCTAAATAAACAATAAATAAATAATTAAATATTAAATCTCAAATAATCAAAACACCAATAATCAATAATAAATAAATGAGCATTAAATCCCAAATAATTAAATACTCAAATAAAACTATATTAAGCCAACAATTAATTAAACATTAATGACTATATAATCTCACATCAATTAATTAAATAAATCAATAAACACTTGCATACCCACAACACCATAACATACTCACAAAACCCATAACTCACTAACTGACATGGTGAATTAAGCCAAGACCCTGACGACTCAAGGTAGACATCTTAAACCTAGAGTATGTGAAGGGAACTTGTGTCAACTCCAAACCACATTCCATTGGGATTTAAAGACACACTCAGACCTTTAGAGCCAGGTGGAGTCGGTGTCTGGACCCTGCAAAACCTACAACCAAAAAGCAATGATACAACATATAACAAGCAAGTGATAGGGAAACACAACATCACATCCCGCTCGCAATGAGTGATGTGACATCGTCCCTCTCACGAAGACAATCATACAATAATCGAACACATCACATAATCAACTCAACATATGTAATTGTGAAATAGGGTTAGTGTAGCCATAATAGCATCAAATGCATGATCAATATAAACTATCAATAATCCATCAACATAGTAATGCATATAGAATCCATCAAGAATATATGATCCATCAAACACATATATCCATTAAATCACATGATCAATAATGATAGCGTCGTCATCCATATAAATCATCAAAATAGCATATGTCCAACTAATGTCTAGCATCATAATGAGTAACTGAAACACATGTATAATCATAATTTAAAACATCATAAAGAGTCTAGATAGGTCTATCATACATGAAATAAAAGTCAAGTCAAGTCAAGGAGGGACACTACAAGCTCATTGTCCTCCATGTGAGATTTTAGAATCTCCTCTCTTGCTTTGGCCTAAAAAAGTGATGCTAACTTCAACTTCTAGTTGGGAGAGAGAGTGGCCAAATAGATAGGCCCTTGGGACAATGCTGGATCATCAAAAACCTGTTTATCCATCTCAAGGAAATCCTTGACATCTTCTGCAATGTCTCTTGCTTCAGAGACAACACCAATTACCTCAACCTTTTTGGTTTTTATGTCAAGTTCTATTTTGACCTTCTTTGGACCTTCATTTCTAGCTGGAGCTTGAATCTCCATAGATGGCATCATATCCATTTTATTTGACTGGTCTGGAGGATTCTGAGTATGCTCAACTTTATCTTCTTTCCCTATCTCCTCTCCACCTTGGTTCAACACATCTCCCTTCTCTTTATTCACACCTTCTTCTTCTGAAATAGAGGAAACATTTACTTCAACCTATTCAACTTTGGAGAGAAATTTTTGTGCATCTAGAACAACTGAATCATCTCCATTATGGGCTTCTCCTGAGACAACATAAAATTTATTCTCATCCAGAACTGATTTCAAGATTTTCTTCGTTACTTTAACAACTTTATCATTTTGCCCAATCATTATCTTATTTATTCTGGTTTTGCTCCTAAACTTCTTTTTGGCTATTTTGAATACTTTATTGATTTTCTCTACAAATATCTTAGGGCATAAACTGATCAACACATGCTCTTTTAGTCTTTCTTCCTCAGCCTTAGCATTAAATCTTCTCATTTCTAAAAGATTATAAAGACCTTTAGGTATCTCATACATTATTTCAATAAGATCCCTATTGAATGTATTCAAATACTTAACAATAGCTTCTTCAAGTATCTTTTTACCAGTATCATCAAACTTATCATAAAATTTAGAGAGTGGCTTTAAATTACCTTGCACTGTAATAGATTTTTCAACATCATTAACTGACATACTAGGTTTTTCTGAATCAATCTTCATTTTCTTACTTATGTTTATTCACCAGAGGACTTATCCTTAGTGACTCTTGATGCATTTGTGCCCTTGGTCTTGATTTCCTTCACCGCCTCATCATATTCGATCTCTTCATCATCTTCTATAGAGACATAAACCCTTGAACTCTTAGATTTCTTTCTCTTTCCTTCCTTTCCAGATGATTTGGTTTGTGCTTTCTTAGTGTTGGTTGGCTTAGGAGAACTGCAGGAGGGTGTAGAGCTTCTGGTTTGTTTTGATTTGGTGGAGACTTCCAGACTAGTTGTCTCAACCTTGATTGGTTTCTCCTCTGTAGCTTGCTTTGCTTTCTTCTAGGCTTCCCTGATTGCTTCTACCAAAATGCCAATGCTTTCTGCAAGTTCTACATGTTTTCTTACATTCCTTACTATTTCTAGTTTCTTAAATTGAGAGTGCAGCTGCAAGTCTTTCTTTGCAAAGGTACCAAATCTCTCCCCTGAAGTATCAATTGGCTTACTAAACAAATGTTGAGCATACATTTCCAGTATCTTTGCATCAACCTCATACCCCATAGGCATGATCCAAATTATCCTTGGTTCTACTGCTTCCATCAAGCACTAATCAATGTCAACCATAAAACAAATTGTGTCTTTGTACTTCTCAACTACTGATTTAGGAATCCTTACCCTATCCTGCATCAAATTTTAAAAATTCTTGAAGTAACCCCAAAGAGAAGTTCTCTAGGCCTTACTATCACTAATTCTATATGAATGTTCTCTGATTTGAACACCCACTAGATTTCCATTGGTCCATTGAACATTTGCAACTCCCAGAACCTCATTCATGAAGTAAAAGAACAAACACAGGATCAGATTGCTATATTTGAATGCATTCTTCTTATCCTTTTTTATTTTGGTCATATTTTCCATTAGATGGCTCTGCAATAGCTCACATAGTTCATACTATTTAGTCTCCTTAATCATCTGGTACACTGCATAGATTACAGTACCGGATACAAAATTCTCTTAGATAGAGTTATAGATCTTGTAGCCAACAACCATTGAAGCAAACTTTACATCAGGCTCAATTATGTTATTAATTGTCATAGCCCTCTTGTCAAACTTTGAACCAATTGCATCTGTAAGAAGTTGATTTTTTACAAACCTCAACATGGGCACACCATTAGATGAGTTCAAACCAGATACAATCCTAATCGTCTCCTAGGTGATCATGAAAGGCTTGCTCAACAACATGAATTCTACTCAACGTATACTAGACCCATTCGTTTTCTTCAAACATCAGGAACTTGATGACCTAGACAAAGTTCTTTTCTTCCAACACCTTAAATTATATCTTAAGCCAATAATCTTCTTCTAATAGTTGATTAGAGTACATATTCAATAGCTGTGAGCTCCCTACCTCCTCGAGATTTGTGTGAATGTATGCTCTAATATCTTTGACATGAAGAACACCATACATAACTGAAGAAATGCACCTAGCAGATCTACCTCTATAGATTTGAAAGGGTACTTCTTGAATTTAGGGAATGATATTTTAGTGATGTCAACAATCAATGATGTAGCCATTTGCAGAAATTATAAATTCACAAGCTTCATAGAAAAATACCTTTCTCACCATATTAGGGTTTCACACAAAATTGCCTTCACGCCTCGATCTCATGGAAATCTACTTGCACAACTCTCTCCTTCTCTTTCTCTTAGTATGCAAAGTGACAAATGAGATATAAAATTTACCTTTTATCATTCACACATTTAACTTTTTGGTGTAATAAATGCACTTTTCCTAAACCTTTCGGATACCTTATCTTCTTAGATTGTTTCACAACAATTCTTCTGCAGATCTTCAATATTGCCTAATTTCTTCCAGAAATCCTTCCAACTCATTTGCAATACCCCAATACAACGTATCAATCTATCAGATTTAGACACTAACTGCTAGTAGGGGACAATAGGTGTTGGCAACAACAAGAAGGAAAACTAGGAGGGGGGGGGGGGTGAATTAGTTTTTACTAGATTAAATCAGTTAAGCACAATCTCAGATTTGATCAATTGCAACAAAAAGAAAGATAACAACAATAACAACAACAAACATAACACCAATATTTTTGACATGGAAAATCTAGCTAAGGGAAAAACCACAATGGGAACCTACCCACAATGAGATGATACTCTATAGTAGTATGTGTAAATATTACAATGGGGAATGCACATGCATTCAAGCACACTACCTAGAGCTCACTGCTCAAATTACAATGACCCAGAAGGCTCCAACCCTCAGGGAAGGTTCACTACCTTACAAAAAGATTCAGACTACAATCCGAAAAGAATGAACTAGAAAAATAGCATCTACTAATGCCTGATGATAGTTCCAGCTAAGCTCAATTAATGTCCACCCTTAACCAATCTCTGCTCAACACACCACACTGAAAGATGAATTCACTTGTTTGCACATACACCACTCTCTCATAATGCATAATCAACACCTCTGACACCAAATTACATGAATATTACGCCCATTTATAGAGATCATCAACCTTGACTACAAGGTCGGCCAAACCCATAGCACCTAATTACAAAATTACATCACATGATACATAAATCAACCACCAAACCAATACAATGTGATAAATGACATAGTATGGACCTAAATCAACCTCTCAAACACACACCACCACTGGAAATATTTCCAAGATCAACCGCAACACGTTACACCACCAAAATATCGCATAACACGAAGAATATCACTAGCCAATGAAGATCATCAAGAACTCACATAATAAACAATACAAACCACCAAGACAAATATGACATGATTAAGAAACACCAACAAGCATGTTAGAACCATCTGCAATAGCTGCACCAATACCACTTGTGCAAATCTCCATTGATCAACACACTAACATTCAAGAACACTCAACAACAACTCAGATAAGAAATATAGCTTCTGGAGCACCAAATCATGAACCATTTGAAATGAAGATACACACAAACATCAAAAACATTCTCCCAAATCCGTAACACAAGATATGATCATACTAGAGCTCACAAGATAAAAAACCAGACTCTGCCAGCCACTGAACAGAAAGACCAAACCTTAAACCAAATCAAATGATATGATCAAGTAAACTTCCGGATTACTAAAACCAATAAGAAATGAAGTATTCCAATATCCCAAAAAGATAAAATAACTAGATCAACTCACTGCAATCACCAGATCACCAAAACAATTCTCTGCAATACCAAAACACGAGAATATGTTGACATCAATGACAACAACATATCCTAGTAGCAACAATGTCCAACAATCTCCCCCTTTGGCATTGATGGAAACATATAAATGTGAAAAATAATCAATGAAAAGGAATAAATAAACATCAACAAAACCCAACAAGGTCCCCCTAAGATCATGCACACAAAGCTCCAAAGATGAAACAATTTTTCACATGCTTCTCTCCCCTTTGACAACAATGCCAAAGATATAAATTGATCAATATTCTCACTCCCAAACAACATAATCACAACCCAGAACAACTCACTAACTACTCCAGCTGAGTAGTAGCATCAACTCATCAACCTGGATAAAGAGATAAGACTATGAAATCCACCAGATTGATGCATCGCAATGCACCTAGTTCTCATCAAAAGGAGCAAAGAACCCTAATTTGTCTCTCAAATACACAAATGTATTTGCAAGCAAAGGATTAGTGAAAATATATGCAATCTGATCTATTATAGATACATACTCCAATTTTACTTCTTCATCACTAACTTTCTCCCTCAAGAAATGATACTTAATTGATATATGCTTTATTTTAGAATGCAGTACCGGATTCTTGGAAATATTAATAGCACTTGAATTGTCACAATAAATAATAGCATGCTCATAATACACAACTCTAATGTCTTTCAACATCTATTTCATCCAAACTACCTGAGCATAATTTGTAGCAGCAACAATGTATTTAGCTTCGGTAGTAGATAGAGAAATAACATCTTGTTTCTTACTCGCCCATGACACCAACTTCTTCCCCAAAAAGAAAGCTCCACTGGAAGTTCTCTTCTGGTCATCTACATCACATGTCCAATCAACATTAGTATTGGCACATAACATAAAATCATCATCCTTCGGATACCACAACCCATAGTCAGTGGTTCCCTTCAAGTATCTGAAAATTATTTTAACATCAGTAACATGAGTGTCTTTAGGATCAGATTAAAATCCTGCACAAAGACACACAACATGCACAATATCCGATCTAGTCTGAGTCAGGTACAATAGTCCACCAACCATAGATCTATATAAGGTCTGATTCACTTTCTTAGATTCATCATTCTTATATAACTTGCATCCAGTCACCATAGGAGTTCCAACAGGTTTAGAATTAGCTAACCCAAATTTCTTCAACAATTCCTTCACATATTTATATTGAGAAATGAAAATACCTTTACTAGTCTGAGTAATCTGCAATCCTAAGAAGAAGTTCTTCTCACCTATCATAGACATCTCAAATTCCTTTTGCATATCATTAGCAAAATTCATACTCAAATCATCACCTCCTCCAAAAATAATGTCATCCACAAATACTTCAACAATCAAAACATTATCATTATCAACCTTAAAGTATAAGTTATTGTCAGCAGTACCTTTACAAAATCCCAACTTCATCAAATACTTATCTAATCTTGCATACTAGGCTCTAGGGCCTTGCTTTAGTCCATACAGTGCTTTTTTCAATCTGCATACCATGTCTCCTTCATCTGATAAAGAAAATCCTTTTGGTTTCTCATTGTATACTTCCATCTCAAGATCACCATTCAAAAAGGCTGACTTGACATCCATCTGATAAACTTTGAAATTCTTGTAAGTAGCATAAGCTAGAAATAATCTAATAGCTTCAATTATAGCTATAGGAGAAAACGTTTCTTCATAATCAATACCTTCCATCTGAGATCATCCCTTACATACGAATCTTTATTTGTTTCTTACCACTTCACCAACTTCATTCAGTTTATTTTGGAACACCCATTTAGTACCAATCACATTTTTGTCTTTAGGTCTCGGAACAAGCGCCCAAGTGTTATTATTTTCAATCTGATTCAACTCCTCCTCCATAGATTTTATTCAATTGTCATCCTTACATGCTTCAACAACATCTTTAGGCTCAATCTTAGAAATCAAACATATCTCTTCATCAGCAAGTCTTCTCCTAGTCATCACACCCTTGTTCTTATTACCAATAATCTGATTCTCAAAGTGATTCAATTTTACATACCTCAGAGTCTTTGGATTATTATGATTCTCAGGCTCTTGAAGTCCTTCACTGGCAGCAGCAATATCTGGATCAATTGTCTCTACTAGATTAATCTTCTTTAGGATCTCAATCTATACAGGCTTAGAGACAATATCATGCTCATCAATCTCATATCCGCATGCTCTAATATACTTACCAAAACATTCATCAACTTTTACATTTTCACTTTCTACTATCTTTTTCAACCTCTTATTGTAACACTGGTAGGCCTTGCTCTTAGTAAAATATCCCAAGAAGATTCCTTCATCACATCTTGCATCAAACTTTCCTATATCCTTATCTCTTTTGATATAACATTTGCTTCCAAAAACTCTAAAATATCTAACTGTAGGAACATGACGAAACCATAGCTCATATGGAGTCTTACTGGAATCACCTTTTATATGCACTTGGTTGAATGTGTAAATAGCAATGCTAATAGCTTCCTTCCAAAAGGTTTACACAAAATTTCCTTCAATCATAATCATTCTAGCAGCATCCAAGATTGTTTTGTTCGTCCTTTCAACAACTCCATTCTACTGAGGGGTTCTAGGAGAAGATAAGTGCCTTCTAATTCCATTTCTCTCATAGAATGTATCAAACTCACCAAACATGAATTTTCTTCCTCTATCAGATCTCAAACACTTCACCTTCAACCCTGTCTCACTCTCCACCTTTGCTTTGAATATATTGAATTCATCCAATGCTTCTAATTTCTCCCTTAGAAAATTCACCCACATCATTCTAGAGTAATCATCAATCAGGAACATAAAATACATGTCACCCTACATGATTCTCAATCTAGTAGGACCACACATTTCGATATGCACAAGATCCAACAGTCCATTAGATGTATACAATTTGCTTTTAAATGATGTTCTTGTTTTCTTCCCCAACTGACATTCTTTACATACTGGATTAGACGGCTTCACAATCTTAGGAAAATCTCTAACAACTTGAGTATAACTTATCCTTACATACAGTCAAAGTTAACATGACACATACTCCTATGCCACAACCAACTTTCATCTATCTGAGTAATCAAACAACTTTTCTCATCGGCATTCAAATGAAAGATATTACCTTTAGTTTTAGTCCCTATTGCAATCTCTACACTAGAGGCATTCAAAATCTTGCATTTACCATTCTTGAATTGCAAATCATATCCCTTGTCAACCATCTATCCAACACTCAGAAGATTATGCTTAAATCCTTCAACATATAAGACATCATCAGTGTTATTCTTACCATCAAAAAATATATAACTTCTACCATGAATCACACAAGCTTTATCATCTCCAAATATTACTATACCACCATCATACATTTCCATATTCACAAATTTACTTTATCACCTTTCATATGATGTGAACAACCATTGCCAATTACCCATTCATCTTTCTCTTCAATCTTAGCAGCCAAAACTTTATCCTCAACAATGCAGCTCATAGGATTCACTAGTACCAGATCATCTTCTTTGATAGCAATAAACACAAACTCATCTCCTGAATTCTCATTGTATGAGTCTTTGTTTGTCACACCTTCATTAGCAACATAATAGCATCTCTTTTGATTTCTGTACTTCTGGTAGGGCTTGTAGGGCTTATCATATCTATCATGCCTTTGATGCTTATCATAACTAGACATTCTTTTAGGACACCTAGAAGCAAAATGTCATATCTTCTTACAACATAAACAATTCAAAGGTAACTTTCCATCATACTTATCGTCTCCCTTAGGCAATCTTCAAGCAATAAGTGCTTCAAGCTCATCCAACTCTTTCTCCTGTTCTTCCATCTCTCTCATCTCTCTTTCATATCTTGAAACCCTAGATGAACTTTATCCCAGATCATACAATTGCTTCCCAGATACAAAGGATTTAAATGCAGTCTCATATTTACCTTGTAATTCTCCAAATTCACCCTCCTCAAATGCGGCCACCTTAGCAACCAACACATCTCTTGTAACAGTAGTCACACTCCGGATCTCATCAATAGCAACAACTTTAGCTTTATAAGTAGAAGGCAAAGATCTCAATACCTTAGCAACAATCTCATCTTCCTCAAGAGTTCCATTAGCACATCTGATGTTCATAACAAGCTCATTCACCTTAGCCATAAAGGAAGTTATGTTCTCATCTTCTCCCATCTTTAATGTTTCATATTTTCCCTTCAAACTTTGCAAATTAGCAACTTTAACTTGTGCATCTCCTTCACATAACACCTCAAGCTTTTTCCATATCTCATGTGCAGTCTGAATTCTAATCACATTAGTCATCTCTGAAATTGGTCAAAGCACTCAGCTACGCTTCCTTAGCCCTTATGTTATGTTCAACTTCCTTGATCTCATCAGTAGTAACTAGTCCATTCAGAGGAACATTGTAAATATTTTTTGTAATCTTCCAATAATCTTCACCAAGACACTTCAAATGAACTTCCATCCGGTCTTTCCAAACAGTATAATTATTTTCATCAAATCTAGGACTCTCCTTCTTAAACACATAAGATGTCATCCCAGATCTCCTCAAGTGATTAAGCTTCTTCTGAAGGATCTAGCTCTGATACCACTTGTTGACAACAACAAGAAGGAAAACTAAGAGTGGGGGTGAATCAGTTTTTACCGGATTAAATCAGTTAAGCACAATCTCAGATCTGATCAACTACAGCAAAAAGAAAGATAACAACAACATACATAACACCAATATTTTGTACATGGAAAACCCGGTTAAGGAAAAAAACATGGTGGGAACCTACCCACAATGAGATGATACTCTGCAGTAGTATGTGTAAATATTACAATGGGGAATGCACATGCATTCAGGTATACTTCCTAGAGCTCATTGTTCAAGTTACAATGACCCAGAAGGCTCCAACCCTCAGGGAAGGCTCACTACCTTACAAAAATATTTGGACTAAGATCCGAAAAGAATGAACTATAAAAATAGTATCTGCTAATGCTTGATGACAGTTCTGGTTAAGCTCAAATGTCTGCCCTTCACCAATCTCTTGTCAACACACCACACCAAAATGTGAATTCACTTGTTCTCACATACACCACTCTCTAATAATGCAGACTCAACACCTCTGAGACCAAATTACATGAATATTACACCCATTTATATAGATCATCAACCGTGACTATAAGGTAAGCCAAAACCATAACACCTAATTATAAAATTACATCACACGATACATAAATCAACCACTGGACCAATACAATGCCATAGACGATATAGTATGGACCTAAATTAGCTTCTCAAACATGCACAACCATCAAAAATATTGCCAAGATCAACCACAACATGTTACACCACCAAAATATTGCATAACATGAAGAATATCACCAAACCATGAAGATCATCAAAAACTTGCACAATTAACAATGCAGACCACCAAGATAAATAGGACATGATTAGGAAACACCCACAAGAATGTTAGAACCATCCACAATAGCTGCACCAACACCACTTATGCAAATCTCCATCGATCAACATGCTAACATTCAAGAACCCTCAATAGCAGCAACTCGGATAAGAAAGATAGCTTCCAGAGCACCAAATCATGAACCATTTTAACTGAAGATACACATGAACATCCAAAACATTCTCCCAAATCCACAACACAAGATATGATCATACCGAAGCTCATTGGATCAAAAACCAAACTCTACCAACCATTAAAGAAAAAGACCGAACCTCAAGCCTAATCAAATGATGTGATCAGGTAAACTTCCAGATTACTGAAGCCAATAAGAAATGAAGTATTCCAGTATCCCAAATAGATAAACCAACTAGATCAACTCACTACAATCCCCGGATCACCAAAACAATTCTCTACAATACCAAAACATAGGAATATGTTGATATCAATGAAAACAACATATCCTAGTAGCAACAATGTCCAACAATAGGATTTTATTTTAAAATCCCCTTAGGCCAGAGACCTTAAATTAATTCCTAGAGGAATTTCCAGCACCAAATTCAGGTGCAGCCCATCTCCTACATCAATCTCACTTTTCTTTACCCATGTATTTTTCATCTTCTTCTTGATCTCATCCACATCTACTTTCCCTTTTCCCTTATCATATTTTTGCACATTTTTGTTTTTGTCTGGAAGACCCTTCCTATCTACATTGTTACTTCTACAAAATCTTGCAATGTGACTAGATTTGTTGCAATTGTAGAACACAACATTTCCTTGTTCAAACCTGTAATTCACTTGATTTCCTCTTGATCTACACTGATTAGCAATGTGACCAAACCTATTACATGCATAACATCTAGCATTCCTTCTATTGCAATATTTATTCATCATACTTTTGCATTCGCTTGATTCATGTCCATACTTATTGCAATTGAAACACTAACTGGGTAAAGATGGACCATTTAGATTCATTCTACTTCTGCATTGAATAAATCTATGACCTAATTTATTGCAAACAAAGCAATTACCATTGAAAGATGGATACCTTTGAGCATTAGGTTGTCTTACCAGAGACCTTTTAGCTCTGTTCTTCTAATTTTCTGACTTTATGATGTAGGAGCATCCTCGATCGATGAGAAATCTTGCATCAACCAAAAATATTTTCTTTCAGTTTTGTTCTTGTTTAGTTCATTGTGCAGTTTTCTATGTTCTTACTAGTTGGTACCGTTAGTTGCTTGCTTTTCATGGTAGATCTTATTTTTGGTTTCCAGGCTAGTTCATGTGCTTAATTCCATATTTCCAGTTCATTTGGGTTCTTTTCTGGTCAGTTATCGCTTCCGGTTGACTATTTCTAGGTTCTGGGACAATTCTTGTGCTTACTAGTTGGTTTTCCTTCATTACCAATGCAATTCTTGGTGTGTGGATCTATTTTGGATCTTGTCTGATGTTCTTTGGTGTGTGGCCGACCTTCCTGCTGAACCGCACCTCTTGGTTGTTATTTTCCTGAAAGGTTTATTTAATTCCTAGGGTCAACCTAGTTACATGTTTCATTTTCTTGCATTGGCAAATGTAATCTTATGAGGCTAACCTGGATATGTTCTGGTGGGTATAAATATAATATTATGTAATTATTTGTAGGGGTAGGTGAAGTATAATTAAGATTAAGGATTGAGATTCACATTTTTTGATCCGGTTGATTCTTAGAGTCCCAATGGATTGTATCTGGCTGATAGCCTGCATGTAACCGATTAACTATTGGATGTTCTTTGATGATTATATGGTGATAACCGGATGGTGATGAATACTAAGAGGGGGGGTAAATTATTATGCCAAAAATCTTTGCACTAAAACACTTACACAGTCTAGAGATAAACCGGTAAAGCAGTCTAACAATCAAACCAGTTATCACACATACAAACCAAAATGCGAATAAACCATTCACCCACAAAAGCAATACAACCATAACACAAGATATTTGACGTGGAAACCCAACTGGGAAAAACCACGGTGAGATGGAACTCACAAGTCACTATCTGCAAAATAGAAACCAGACCAGTTAAGGTCAGACCGGTTAAGCTCTTACAATGTTCTTCACCATAACAGATCCTGTTAGGAATCTCAATCTCTATTAAGAGATAAGTCCGATTAAAGACTACCTTGTTAGAGGATTTTAGATTCACATGTGTGAACCACCTTGTTAGAGGATTTTACAAAGGCTTGGAGGCCTACCCTGTTAAGGGCTACAAACTTGTCAAAGATGTGAGTAATCAACAAGTGTTTGATCTATCTAGTAGCACAAACTACTTGGTTAGATCCAGTATTGCTCATAGCTAATGCATTCTAGCATTACTTCAGTCTTCTCTATCTCACTCTTAGTTACAACTCGATCTTATCTAATAAGATCACTCTACTCTTCCACCTTAAACCCTAGCTTAACATAAACCCTATTCGCAGCTCCTTTAACCAACTTAAAACCTTAGACATGATGTCCTTTTAAAGGAATCTGATTTCATGTCGGTCCAATAGGATTACATTACAATTTCCTAGGTTCAGTGAATCTAGACATACTTAGTAACATGACACAAGAATCACCGTCAATGTGTCGGCACCGTCAAACAATTGGTGGATTGGTAACTCATCACAAAATGTCGGTTGGTAACTCATCACAGAGTGTTACCGGTTCATACAAAATGCCGGTTGCCGGTTTGACAAAAATGAAGACTGGTAAGAATGTGTTGTGTCGCTTGCTTCCTCGTACCACTTGTGATCTACGAACCGCTTGGGGTCAACATGCCACTTCAAACCGGGAAACACATTCTGCAAAATCACCACTAGTCAAAAGACTAGAGTACAACATACCAGTTGGAACAAATACTGATTGAGCATGAGCTCATACATATAAAGGGGATCTCAATACAAGTGTGTGTCCATCAATGACAATCACAACATAAACATAAAAAATTCCAACAATATCCCCCTTTGGCATTGATGGCAACACTTAGAAAGATAAAATTTTGATCTAAGTGTTTTACAACAAAAACTTGCCATTAACAAAATTGCTCCCCCTAATCATATACACTATCCCTTAATCAACAGAGTGTATAGAAATTTTGCATTCAGAGCATAATCATCAGAGCATATAGGATATATCACAACATATATCAAAATTTCAAAAACAGATACTTCTCCCTCTGATATACTTCTCCCCCTGATATATCAAAATTTCAAAATTTAAGACCATCAAAATTTTAAAATGATGTACTTCTCCCCCTTTGCCAACAATGACAAAGTACCATTGCAAAAACCTATTTCCATATATATAAAAGAGTTTATGACAATAATGAATAATATGTCAAAAACCACTTTGTAGTCCTACAAAAATTGTTTCATGGAGAGAGACCAGGACTCAAGTAGGGAGGTCGCCACTTCCTTCTCCGTCTACATTTGTGATACTTGTTCCTCCATGGCATCTATTGTGCTCAGTTCTTGGGTAACTGTCAATTCTTCCAGGTTCAGATAGCATTTCTGAAGAATTTGTAGTCGTGGAAGTAATACCAGTTGAAGTTCCTGCAAATCCCTAGATCTTGTGCTAATCTCTTGCTCTATCTTGGCTGATTGGATCTGGAACCAGTGAACGGTTTGCCCATATGCCGCAAAGGAGTCGTAAGGAGTCTTGAATGTGCTTAAGTAGGACTATAAGTCCATTTGAATCTGTTGCTTCTTAGCTAGCACATCATCACAAAATAGATGAGGTTGATAGATTTTGCTGAGTACCAAGTTTCCCTCATCCAAAGCACTCCTTATGTCCTTTTGATCTTTTGACAGTTCAGTCCTAAGCTCATTCAGTTTCTTCACCAAAGCAACATTAAGAGCCTTTTGGTGCTCTTTCTTTACATTGGCCTTAGCTACTTCTTCTAGGCTCTGCACCTGATCATCCACTATAGTACACAAAAGTTTGAGTTGTGCTAGTGATGAATCAGTGTCAAGAAGATTAGTACCGAGGATTAAACCAGTGAGTGTGTCTACAGCTGCCTGAATGATGTCTTGTTCCTTTTTCCTGCGGATGATCTCAAGGTGCTCTTGAGCAACCTTGATGCTCTGCATAAGTTCTGACTCTCTTGTAGATTGGAGATTGATAGGACTAGAGAGATCAACCGGTGAGGGTTGACTTCTGGTTGCCTTCGGAGCCTCCACCTGAGAGCATTTTGCTACTTCACGTTCCTTGGCTTCTTTATCTTTCTTCTTTTCCACTTCTCTTCTCTTCTCTTCTTCCTTGTCTTCTTCTACCTTTTTCTTCTCCTCTGCTCTCCTCTTCTGCTCTTCCTTTTCTTCTTCTTCCCTCTTCTTCTTCTCTTCCTCTTCCTTTTTCTTCTTTTCTTCCTCTTCCTTCTTCTTTTCTTCCTCTTCCTTCTTCCTCTTCTCCTCTTCTTTCTTCTTCTTTTCTTCTTCTTCCTTCTTCCTCTTTTCTTCATTGTCCTCTTCTTCTTTCTTTTTCCTTTCTTCTTCTTCCTTCTTCCTCTTTTCTTCCTTGTCCTCTTCTTCTTTCTTTTTCCTTTCTTCTTCTTGCTTCTTTTTCTCTTCATCTTTTCTTTTCTCCTCTTCCTCTTTCTTTTTCTCTTCCTCCTTTCTCTGTTTCTCATCTTCATCCTTCTTCTTTTTCTCTTTTTCTTTGTCTTTTGCTGCTTGCTGTGTGTCCATAGCTTGTTCACCACCCTGATCGGCCTATTGCCCCTGTTCAGTTCCCTCATATGGTATATCCTGAGTTACATCTTCTGTATCTAGGGCATCGACATCTATGGTGTCGATTGGTTCCTCCACCAGGTTTCCTTCTTCATCAAAAACTTCATCCGGTTTGGAAATAACCAGTTCCTTTTCTGCTTGGAGGTTGGCCATTCAAGCTTTGTGTGAGCTGATAGCATGGGCCATGTGTTGATGTGTATCCTTTTCTACATCATCAACTCTTCCTTCCAACAACCAGAGTCTTCTTCTCCTTGTGAAGAAGAGACCTTTATTTTGATCTAATACATCAAATAATTCTGAGTTTGAGAGTTTGGGGAAGTAATGTGAAAAAACTTTCTCCCTAATCTCTTGTTCCTTTTCAATGGCAATGCACCATTTGTTATCCAATTCTTTATACAATGAATCCGGTGTCTGAGATTTAATCTTTGATGGTGAATGGTCATTTCTACATAAATAAAGAATAATCTCCTGCAGTACTTCATCTTTTTCCTCACTATTGAAATCATCATAATAATCAATTAAATCATGAAGTAACTTTCTCCTAATATTCTTTACTATTCTTTGACAATGTGTCAAAGGTTTGTAAGAGGAGATATCTACATTTACCGGTGCAGATGTTGTCGGTTCATTCTTCTTCACCTTCTTGGTCTGTCTAGCCTTCTTTGGCTATTCATCAGACTCAGTTTCTTCGGAGTCTGGTTCATTTGCCTTAGTCTTCCTCTTTCTTTCGAAGACTTTTGTCAGTGTTGCCTCTAATTTCTTCTTTGCCGGTGACCGCTTGGTCACTTTTGGAGTCTCAGTGGTAGCTGGTGCTAATGCCGCAGGCACTGCCTTAGCTTTCTTGGCTACCAGTTCTTTTCCCTTCTTCACCAATGGTTCTTCAATCGGTGTGATCCTCTCCATGTAGGTTCCAGTTCACTTCACCTTTGGATCAAGAGGTGAGGCAATAAGGGTTGAAGCATACCCTTCTAGCATGTCATACATGACTTCATAGCCCATAGGCTTCACTTCCTCCATTCTAGGCTCAACAGCCTCCATTAGACATTTGTCCACCTGAATAGTGAAACAGATGTCATCTTCATACTTCTTCACTATGTCACCTGAGATTCGCATCCTCTGACTCATTTTTCTTCTGAACTCATCAAAGTATTTGTTCAGGATCTCAGGGTAGCCGGTTCCAATGGCTTGCACACTTTCCTTTATCTGCTTGGTTACCGGTTGGTCAGGGGACCACTAGACATCTCCTACACTCGGAAAGTAGCCTTGGAAATAGAAAAACAATCCTACCAGTAGTTGTCCAAATTTAAATCTCAGTGAATTGTCCTTTTTGATTGCTTTGAGATTTGACATGAGTTGCCTTTGCATACCGGTGCATAAGTCAAATGATTTATCCTCTATAATCATCTGGTAAGTGGCATTTACCGCTGCAGCAGATACAGAATTAATCCTGCTGGTTGAGAATGTCCTGTAGCCTACCACCATGCAGGCGTATTTTACTAGTTCATCCTTGATAGGATTAACTGTCATACCTCATGAATCACTTGTCAAACCGGTGAGCTTGGTCATTTCTGTTTTGCTTACCGTTCTCAAGGCTGGTACTTCCCGTGTGTTGCAAAAACCGGTGATTGCATGAATTGCCTCAGACGTGATATCATGTGTTCTCTCCAGGTACATCTTGTCACCATGGACTCTGCTTAGGATGATTCTGATGTGATCCTCTGTGAAATCTTCCAGAAAATACACTGCATTATGGAGTTTCTTCTTCTCTAAGATACTGAACTCTAGTTTGATCCTTTTGTCCTTACCGCAAAATAGACCTAATTGAGTATGAATGGCTAAGGACCCTAGGTCTTCTATCTTGCAATCAATATAGTCTAAAATTCCTTCTTCGACTATGACTCCAACTGGGACTTGTGACAAAGCATTATACTTGGACTTCCTCTGAGTGAAATTTTCTGACTCAATGGATGTGCTTGAACTGGTATGAGATGCGGAAGCCATTGAAGAGTACTTCAAGAATACGAAAAATACCTTTTAAACGTGAATTTAGGGCTTCCTGATTATGCTTTGCTTCGCTCTCCGTCAGATGCCAAATCACCACTTTGAGTTCTCCACTACCGATTGCAAACTATATTTGAATCTCCTTCAAATCTCTCCAATTCCTCGAAATCTAAGCTCAAATCACCTTCTCTTCTCTCTGCACTTGAAAACTTTTCTTCGCTCAAAAAACAAATAGTGAGAAATGATTTGAAAATTGCATTTATACATGTCTCTCACCTACCATCATTAATGCTCCTATATTAGGGCATAAACCCTAATTTGCCTCTTTACCATTTCCGGTCTTTTGCCAAGTGACAGGTGTAGCATACTGGTTAAGGTCTTTTACCAGTGTTAACCAGGGGTTCGAAAGCTTTTTGCTGTTTGCTCCCCCTAAGCCTTTGAGGCTTAGTTTATCGGTTCAGATATTTCCACACTGGGTGTATAAACTGGTTCCTCCTCCAATAATACTGGTTTCTTCTTCCATACTTTCTTCATGTCTTCTTGAACTTTTTCAACATCTATTTCTCCTTCCTGAGTGACCGGTATATCATCAGATATACTTTTTCTGCTTCTGTAGAATCTTACAATGTGACCCGGTTTGTTGCAGTGATAGCAAACAAGTCCAGGTGCTCTCCAAGGTCCATTGTACATGTTTCCATTCTTCCTTCTGCATGTTGCAGTAGTGTGACCATGACCATGACAAATCATACAACTTTCTCTCCATCCGGTTGCCGCTTGATGACCACCGCTTCTTGACTAATGATTGAAGACATTAAACCGGTTGTGGTTCCGGTTCATAAAAGATTTAGGACCAATTCCTTTGGTCCTCTGAGGATATCTTTCGGTGCTATCCATTACAGACCTGCATTCAAATGCTCTATGCCCAAACTTGTTGCATGCATAACAATGACCATTTAACTTATTGGATCTAGGTATATTGTTGATAAAATAAGGAAAATTATTGTAGGCTTTGCTCTTACACACATTGGCAGTGTGTCCTTCTTTAAGATAGTTAAAGCAAATAGGTTTGAATTTTTGCTTACCTTTTCCTTTGAGTGTTGGTTGCTTCTTTGATGCTTCAGCATTTGTCCTTGAGGATTCTCCTTCCTCATGTCCAGAAAAACCAAGAACATTGGTATTCTTTGCTGGTCTAGATGACTCAAGCTTTTGGTCTAGCCTGACTATACTTTTGCCAAACTTAGCTAGTATTTCCTTTGATTCAAAGAGTTCTTTGGAAATAGCAGTGTTTGTCTCCATAAGACTTGCATTTTCTGAGATGGCAATGTTATGTTCTCCTTGCATGTCTTCTTTCTCCATTCTACTCTCATGAAGGCGAGCAGTTAGTGCACTAATCTCTTGTTTCAACTTGGAGATCTCATGATCTCTATCTTTTACCAGATCTTCAGCCTTTCTCCGGTTCTCAAGCTCTTGGCTAAACCGAATAGTTAGTCCTTCCAACTCCTTTCTCAGATTGGAGTTTGAATCATTCAGCTTATTCACTTCAACAACCATAGCTTCAATGTTAACTTCATCTTCAGAACTACTTTCAGATAGTTCCATCAGCCTCTCTGCATGTTCTCTTCTTTTTGCTTGAGATGCCTTATATTTGACCATAAGATCCCCATAGGCTTTCTCAGACTTAGTGAGCCGTTGAGTAAGTTCCCTCAATGTGTATTCTCCCATATCTCTTTTCAAGTGGTTAAACTTATAGAAAGGTTGGCTCTGATACCAATTGATGAATACTAAGAGGGGGGGGGTGAATTAGTATGCCAAAAATCTTTGCACTAAAATACTTACACAGTCTAGAGATAAACCGGTAAAGCAGTCTGACAATCAAACAGGTTATCACACGTACAAACCAAAATGCAAATAAACCATTCACCCACAAAAGCAATACAACCATAACACAAGATATTTGATGTGGAAACCCAATTGGGAAAAACCACAGTGAAATGGAACTCACAAGTCACTATCTGTAGAATAGAAACCAGACCGGTTAAGGTCAGACCAGTTAAGGTCTTACAATGTTCTTCACCAGAACAAATCCTGTTAGGAATCTCAATCTCTATTAGGAGATAAGTCCAATTAAAGACTACCTTGTTAGAGGATTTTAGATTCACATGTGTGAACCACCTTGTTAGAGGATTTTACAAAGGCTTTGAGGCCTACCCTGTTAAGGGCTACAAACTTGTCAAAGATGTGAGTAATCAACAAGTGTTTGATCTATCTAGTAGCACAAACTTCTTGGTTAGATCCAATATTGCTCACACCTAATGCATTCCAGCATTACTTCAGTCTTCTCTATCTCACTCTCAGTTACAACTCGATCTTCTCTAATAAGATCGCTCTGCTCTTCCACCTTAAACCCTAGCTTAACATAAGCCCTATTCGCAGCTCCTTTAACCAACTTAAAACCTTAGACATGATGTCCTTTTAAAGGAATTTGATTTCATGTCGGTCCAATAGGATTACATTACAATTTCCTAGGTTCAGTGAATCTAGACATACTCAGTAACACGACACAAGAATCACCGTCAATGTGTCGACACCGTCAAAGAATCGGTGGATTGGTAACTCATCACAAAATGTCAGTTGATAACTCATCACAGAGTGTTACCAGTTCATATAAAATGCTGGTTGCCGGTTTGACAAAAATATTGGTTGCCGGTTTGACAAAAATGAAGACTAGTAAGAATGTGTTGTGTCGCTTTACTTCCTCATACTGCTTGTGATCTATGAACCGCTTGGGGTCAACATGCCACTTCATACCGGGAAACACATTCTGCAAAATCACCACTAGTCAAAAGACTAGAGTACAACATACTGGTTGGAACAAATACTGGTTGAGCATGAGCTCATACATATAAAGGGGATCTCAATACAAGTGTGTGTCCATCAATGACAATCACAACATAAACATAAAAAATGCCAACAGATGGTTGCCAAAAGTTCCAAAGAAATAATCTGTCCTGTTTGTATAATCTTGTTATGTTTTCTTGTTGCTTTTGTTGTGTTTCTCTTTTTGCATAAGCCGATTGATTCTCTTTGAGGGTTTTACTGGTTATGGCTATGTCAAGTGGTATCAAAGCTGTTTATGGACTAGCTGTTGGAATAATTGTTTGCAAACATTGAGGCATTACTTTGGGTGGACAGATCATCGATTGGAGGTAGGATGCACGTGTTTTCAATAGATCACCGAGGAGAGGCAATTGAAACCAGTAATTAGATTGCCAAGTTGTGGTAGTTCACCAAAGTAAAAGAGGAGATACTGCCTAGGAGGACAAACCCTCAGAGGGTAGAGCAGATGATGGAAGAATTCAAGAATGAAGTGAGGAGCAAAATCCAAAACGCTTTGGGTGGTTTATGAAGGAACCCTAAATTTGAGGATGAATATGAGGAAGTTGGTGAAGAGCTTGAAGAAGATGAAGGACAATAAGATGAAAGAGAGGAAAGTTTTCTGAGAGCAGTGGTGCAAGTGAGTAAAGTTCATAAATTTGAAGTTTCCAACTAATTTTGGAACACTAAACCCGAAGGATTTGATCGATTGGATCAGAGAGTCGGAGGACTACTTTGAGTTTGAGGATGTCGAGGACCCACAAAGATTATAATTGGCATAGACTAAGTTGAAAGGGAATGTTGCCTTATGGTGGAAATAATTGTAGAAAGATAGAGTAGAGAATGGTGAATTAAAGATCACCCGATGGAGATAGATGGTTGCAAGATTGAAGGCCAAGTTCATACTGGGAGACTATGAATTGGAGTTATTCCAGAAGTTGCAAAACCTAAAATAGAGAAACATGACTGTGAAGGAATATACTGAGGAATTATACAAGGTAGTGATTAGATCTAGACATAGAGAGATGGACAGAGAAAAGGTGGTGAGGTACATAAATGGGTTTGCATTTAACATTCAGGATGAGATGAGTATGCTGAGGATTTCCACAGTTGAAGAAGCTTACCAATATGCTTTGAAGGCTGGGGAGAAGATGGGAAGAAGACAAATGAATAGAGGAAGGAGAAATTCAAAGGACAAATGAGTGACAGTATGAAGAAACTGGTTGAGGAAGATGAATCAAAACCTAAGTGGGGTGAAGAATCAGAGTAGAAAACACAGAGGAAAGGCACTGGTAGTACTAGTAGTGAATTTCTTGGCAAATGTTTCAAGTGTGGAGAAACCAGACATAGATTTTATGAATGTAAATAGTGAATGGCAAGAAGTTGTGTGGTAAATGAGGAACCAGAAGGAGGAGGTACCGGATTTGATTGTGCACCGGAGCAAGGAGAATCCATTATGTTCAGAAGAAAGGATACCGAATCTACTCAGAGGAAGAGTCTTTTCTGGACTATGTGTAAATCAGGTGGTAAGTGCTTCAAGGTTATTGTAGATAGTGGAAGTAATAACAATTTTTTATCTGAGGAGATGGTTGTGAAGCTTGGATTGAAGAGGCTTGAGGATCCTTGTCCTTATGAGGTGCATTGGTTATAGGGTGATCAAAAGATAGAGATAAAGGAACATTGTTTGGTGAATTTTAATATTGGGCCTTTCAGGGATCAGGTTTTGTGTGATGTTGTATCTATGAGTGCTTGTCATGTCTTGTTAGGAAAACCTTGGCAGTTTGATAGAGGAGCTATTTATGACTATAGAAGAAACCTATTCACTTTTGAGAAGGATGGGCAAAAGTTCACATTGATTTATTTGAAGGAGAAAGAGAAGGAGGTGAAGAATCTGAGTCCTGAGAAAAGTTGTAGTACTGAGAAACTAGTTGTAAAGGTTATACTGGAAGGTTTGTAGAAAGATCTGATAGAACTGGTTGTAGAGGCTATACCAAAGGGTGACATGAGTTTGTAGAAGGATCTGATAGATGAACCTGATGGACACATAGAACCGGATGACACAGAGCTTATGGTGAGAACCCAGATGAAGTCTTGTCGCAGAAACAAATCAGATTTGCAGAAGAAAGAGAGCAGTAAATAGAGATATTGTGCAAATCTGAAGCAAAGGAAGAGAAACAAAGAGAGTCGGAGGTTAGAGAAGCCAGTTGAGGCACCGGAGGAGCTAAAGTAGAGGTTGGCTGATAAGGAAGATGTTTGGATCAGAAATGAGCATGGGGTCTTTATTACAAATCCTTTTAGATGTTCATGAGTTTCCTCTCATGGAACATCTTTTTCTACTTGGGTTGTCTGATGCAAGAGCATCCCTGATCGATGAGCAATCTTGCATCAACCAAAAATATTTCCTTTTAGTTTTGTTCTTGTTTAGTTCATTGTGCAGTTTTTTGTGTTCTTACTGATTGGTACCGGTAGTTGCTTTCTTTTCATGGAAGATCTTTTTTTTTATTTCAAAGTTGTTTCATGTGCTTAATTCTATATTTCCAGTTCATTTGGGTTCTTTTTTGGTCAATTATCACTTTTGGTTGACTGTTTTTAGGTTCGAGGACAATTCTTATGCTTATTGGTTGGTTTTCCTTGATTGCCGGTGCAATTCTTGGTGTGTGGATCTATTTCAGGTCTTGTGTGATGTTCTTTGGCATGTGGCTGACCTTCCTACTAAACTAAACCTCTTGGTTTTTATTTTCTAGAAAGATTTCTTTAATTCTTAGGGCCAACCTAGTTACACGTTTCATTTTCCTGCATTGAAAAATGTAATCTTATGAGGTCGACCCGAATATGTTTTGGTGGGTATAAATATGATATTATGTAATAATTTGTAGGGGCAGGGGAAGTAGAATTGAGATTAAGGGTTGAGATTTGCATTTTGTGATTTGGTCGATTCATAGAGTCCTGGTAGATTGTATCTAGCTGATAGCCTGCATATAACCGGTTAACTACTAGATGTTCTTTGATGATTATATGGTGATAACCGGATGGTTTCTAGAATTTCTAAAGAAATAATATGATCTATTTATGTAATCTTGTTATGTTTTCTTACTGCTTTCATTGTGTTTCTCTTGCTGCAATATAAGCTGGTTGATTCTCTTTGAGGGTTTTATCGGTTATGGTTGATTCAGATCTAGAGCTTTCACCTTTCTCAAATCCAAGACCTTGCTTGTTATCTAACCTCTTCTGGCTTTCAAGTAGTGCATCAAGTTTATTTGAGTTAATTTTGAGCTTCTCCTTATACTCATTTGTAGTTACAAGTTCATTATGAAGAATGCCAATTTGCTTTTCATGCTCTTCCTCATTGTGTTTGGATCCTTGCAGGTCAAGCTTCAGTTGGCCAATCTCACAATCAAGTCTACATCCTTCATCAGATCTTCCTGAAGAGGGGAAAATGGAATGAAAGGTTAAATGATAAAAAACACAATGAAATAAATATGAAAACACTAAAACATCAAGAGATCATTTTTACCTTACTATTTTACCTTCTCCTTCGGATTGAGCTTGATGAAGTGGATGATGAGGATGCACCCTTGATGCTCCACTTGATGTGTTTCTTTCTTGATTTGGATGTGGATTGATCTCATTTGTGCTCAACAAGATAGATTGATGGATTGGATTTGGATTGAGAGATTAAGGATGGATGGATTTGATAGAGGATTATGAAGAGAGAGGAGAAAAGTGCAACATGACAATGCATGAGAAGTGGATGATTTGTGAGGAGAATAGGCTCCAATTTATAGATTGGAGAAGGCCAGTGGAGGGCCAAGATTGATTTGATCATGAAGGGTTGAGATTGATTTTAGATAGAAGGCATGGATCAAGGGTGCCTTGGGAAAATAAACAGGAATATAAAATTCCTTGGGAAAAGGGGGGGAGAAATTTGAATTTCAAATATGAGGAATTAAAAATTCCAAAATAAGGATGCACTGAGGGATTAAGAAAAATTTGAATTTCTTTGAAAGAATTAATGTTGATGTGACATGAGTGGGAATTAAAAATAGGAGAATAATGATAAGCATGATTATGAGAGATTCAAGAAGGATTAATTAGGTTTAGTGGGATTAGGAAAAGTGATTTGTAGGAATCACATGACTAGGTTAATTAATTAGAATTAATTAACTGGGTGGGTTTAGAGGAAATAATTATTGGAGGGGACTTTAGAAGAATAGGGGAATAATTAATTTTTTTGATAAATTAATTATTGGACAATAGTGACAGTATTTATTAAATTAGATTTAATTAACACTAAGAAGAATAAGGACAACACAATTAAGTCAATTAATTATGTTGACAGGCTTAAATTAATTAAATATTAATTTTAGGTGTCTACACTTTCTTATAAGGACTGATTAATATTCTCTTCATTCTTCTTTCTTCCCTCAATTTCCCTGGTCAACACCATCACTATAGATTCCATCTCACGTTTTAGGACTGCATTATCTTTTGCAAGTTTCTCACATTCTTCCATCTTCTCCTTCAAGGCTTGATTCAGGTGAACATAATCCATGCTTTTGCTTTCTTTCTTCTTTAGCTATTCACAGAGTTTCTTTCACTTTTCCCTAGACTTGTTCATTTCTCTTTCAATGATAGACTGAAATTTTCATCATCCTTAAGATTCGCATGCAACTCCTAGAATTCAACTTTGGACTGATCAAGATCATCTAGTACAACTCGTAGTTGTTGTTGAAGACCACCAGAATCCATTGAATCACCTTCTTGAATCTTCCTAAAGTTGTTAGACTTCTTCCGAGGAACCAAACTCTAATACTAATTGTTGTAAATAAGGAACACTAAGGGGGGGTGAATCAATGTTCTACAAATTTTGTTTTTAACTTGTTCTTTTAAGCACTTAACAAATTTATTCAAGAGAAGGATGCAAGAACAAAAGAACAACAACCACAAAACCATACCACCACAATTTTTGTACGTGGAAACCCTGTAAGGGGAAAAACCACGATGGGGATGAACCCACAAAATGAGTATACTCAAATAATAGTGTTACAATGGGAATGTACATGCATTCAGGATCACTACCTACAAGTAAATTACAAAATATCACTAGAGTGATTGAACTAAAGAATAGAATCTACAAATACCTGATTATAGTTCTAGTTAAGCACAATACATGGATTTCATACCTTCATCTCTCATTGGTCTGTTACATTTTTCTGCTATGATCCGGAGCACAAATCTTTATCCTATGCATGTGAAACTACACCAAATTGATCACTAACTCCTTTCTCATATCCAAAATGATCAATAACACTGATTATATATATCCACAACAAGAAATTAGATCCATCGATAGTTGGCACATGAGGACTTAGAACATTATTCAAACGTGTACAACCTGTCAAAAAAATTTGAAGCCAAACAATATTGCGGACCAAAATAATTATTGACACGTTACCACAAGTGTTGGCCAAACCTCCTAGATCACAAAATCAATCACCAAAACCGCTCCAACAAATCCGCACAAAGATCAACTACACAAGTCGGCTATTATGCACTGCCAAACCAAAAAATGGTACTTAAAATCTTCTAACTTGCACACCAATTATCATCAGAGACCAAAATCTAGAATAAGGTATTCTAGATATCCAATGAAGGACAACCCATCCTTGCAGTCTAACACAAACACCATGCAAGATATACCAATAACCAATAACACACTGCCAAAAAAAGAAGAAAGAACAACCGGTAACAACATAGAATACATAACCAGTAAATAGTATGAATAAATCTTATAACACTTTGAAGTATTACATATGCCACATGCTAGATCGTAGCCTAGGATTAAAAAACAACTCTTACAACTTAGATCTGTGATCCACAAATCATCCTCTCAACAAATCATCATCTGGTAACAACTTCCACTGTTCAGCACTGATCCAGACCTTAGCCATCCAAGCTTCAATCTCCCCAAACTAGATTCTCACCAGAATAAATATACAAATCTAAGATCCGCAGATCTTCTGCTCGACAAATAGGTCTCTGATAACAGTCTGCACTATTTTGCACTGATCTGGACTTCATCCATCCTAGCTTCAATCTCCCCAGATCAGAATCTCTCTGAAAACTACATCTTGGTTGATCTCGAACTTCAGTCTTCTATCTTCTATCTTTTGTCTTCTCTAATGATTCACAAACTTGTCTTTATACCATCCAAAAATAATAATAACTTGATCAAGTTGTCCCAAAGACCAATGGTTCATGAAAAGTGTAAACAATAACAAGTCAACTCAAATCACTAAGAACATCTTCCAATGCACAAAACATCACGCAGTCTTTCAGGAACATCGAAAAAGACACAAAAAACATAAATCAACAATCCACAAGTCACGAAGATCAACCGCCTGATCCATCTCGCTCAACACACTGCTAGACTAACTGGTAAGAGCATATCAACTAGGCCAATATCAAAATCGATAAATCACTAGGATCAAATCCAAATGCCATGAAACTCAAACATGACAAAGGCCACGAACATGATGGAATAAATCCAAATCCACAACGCTAAACACTCAAACACAAAGAAATGCCATGGTCTCCAAGCAATTCCACTGCAAATTGCCTCAACTGGTAAGAACTAGACTGGTACTCCTACATCAGACTCTCAAGGCTAATTGAAAAGTGAGCCCCATCACTTTATTTGGTTTGGTGATCTAGAACAAGTCCACAAGTCGGTCAACTTCCTCTCCAACCAACCGGTGCATAACTGGGTCTTCCTCCAATAACAGGTTCATAAACCAGCTTTGATACCACTTGATGTAGTCAAGGTAGGGAGATCCAATGAAGGACAATGCATCCTTACAGCCTAACACAAACACCATGCAAGATATACTGGTAACCGGTAACACAATACTAGAAATAGCAGAAAGAACAGCTAGTAACAACACAAAATACATAACCGGTAAACAATACGAATAAATATTATAACACTTTGAAGTATTACATGTGCCAAATGTTGGACCATAGCCTAGGATTACAAAACAACTCTTACAACTTAGATCTATGATCCATAGATCATCCTCTCAACAAATCATCATCCAATAACAGCTTCCATTATTCTACACTGATCCAGACCTCATCCATCCTGGATTCAGTCTCCCGGACTAGAATCGCACCAAAATCAATATATAAGTCTAAGACCCACAAATCTTCTGCTTGATAAATAGGTCTCTGGTAATAGTTTGCACTATTTTGCACTAATCTAGACTTTAGCCATCCTGGCTTCAGTCTCCCCTAACTAGAATCTCTCCAAAAACTACATCTTGGTCAATCTCTAACTTCAGTCTTCTATCTTTTGTCTTCTGTCTTCTCTAATGATTTGCAAACTTCTCTTTATACCATCCACAAATAATAATAACTTGATCAAGTCAGCCCAAAGACCAATCAGTTCATGAAACATGTAAACAATAACAAGTCGACTCAAATCACTAAGAACATCTTCCAATGCATAAAACATTAGGCAGTCTTCTGGGAACATCGAAAAAGATACAAGAAACATAAATCAACGATCTGCAAGTCATAGAGATCAACCACAACCCGATCCAACTTCTCTCAACAAACTGCCAGACTAACCGATAAGAACATATCAACCAGGCTAATACCAGAATCAATAACTCACTAGGATCAAATCCAAATTCTATGAAACTTGAACATGACAAAGACCATGAACAAAAGGGAATAAATCCAAATCCACAATGCTAAACACTCAAACATGAAGAAATTCCATGATATCCAAGCAATTCCACTACAAACTGCCTCAACCGGTGCTCCTGCATCAGATCCAATACTAGATATGAAATTGATTGCAACATTTATGATCTTTTAAAAGCTAATTTAATATTTTATTTGAGATATCTATAAATTTTAAAGAGTTCATTTAGAATTTATTAAATTTAATTTTAGTACATACATTTAAATGGCATCTAATTAGTTTGAATGAATCCAATAGTTATCTTTAAATTTTAGATTAAATAAAGTGCAATCTATGGCTTTACATTCAATTATCCTCTAGGTGTACCTATCTATATTATCTAAACATCATGGCAGATGAGGCAATTCCCCCACAAGAACTATTTTCATGAACAAACATTGAGATAGAGAAATTGAGAGCCTAGATAAATAGTAGTAGTAACACAAGTGTCATAAAAACTTGTCAGAGTATTCTTGACAACCTTGTGAAAATTAGGGATGACATTCAAGGCACTAGTGCCTATTCTATAGATTCTATATAGGCTATTCTTGATAGGAAGTGGCAAGATTTTTGTAAGGGTTCGTCCCTTTCTGATGTTCAGAGTTTAGTGCCCAAGGAAACTCTGAAAGAGAGTTGTTTTCCATCATAATTGGGAAAAAAAGTGGTGAAGGGATATCAAGTCACTAGATGCAAGGATGCTACAGTGGTTTCTTTAATATAATAATGTTTCTTTGTTGCACATGGTAATTATCCAAATAATGACCAAATTCTACTCTATTTTTTATGCAGGAGTATCCTCGGTTCTTGGCAATCTTGCATCAACCAAAAATATTTCTTTTCTGTTTTGCTTTCTGTTTTGTAGTTTTAGCATTTCATTCTGCATTTTCTAGAATTGGCTCACCGGATCTTGAGGAGTTTGATTTTTCTTGAGGATTTGATCATAGACCTTATTCCTAAACTGCGGAGCATTTGGATCATTTTCTGACA
The DNA here is from genome assembly GCF_030272615.1 of Cryptomeria japonica. Classification (NCBI taxonomy): domain Eukaryota; kingdom Viridiplantae; phylum Streptophyta; class Pinopsida; order Cupressales; family Cupressaceae; genus Cryptomeria; species Cryptomeria japonica. The sequence goes on from NC_081412.1 coordinate 489,187,552, forward strand.
AGTTATCGCTACTAGTTTCCGAGACAGTTGTCTGGTACCGGTTGCTTGGACCTATTTGCATTTGTAATCTACCGGGATCTACTGTATCCCTTTTGTAGCTTGTGGAGCCTTGAATGTTGATTCCAACATTCCTTGGCATGTGGCCAACCTTCCCTTTGATCTACACTTCATCCTTTAGATTTTTAAGAGAAATTTCTTTGGCAGAAGCCAACCTTGTTGTTTTTACACGTTAGGTCTTGTTCTTCGGCATTTGATCCCTTTTTGGGACGACTGGATTCCCTTGGATCATATAAATCATTGTAATTAAGAATTAGAATGTATATTTGTTGAGATATAGAACATAGAAGATAGATCTTAAGATTTGAGGTCCCGGTTGTTACCTATTCTATAATTAAGCATGTTTTAGCAAGCCAGTGAGCTAGTTTATGTAACCCGGTTGATTGTAAACAATTTTTCATGATATAATTCACTCAATTTTGCATTTACTCCAACATATCCTTGTGTTTCTATTGTGTTTACTCTTGTTGACCAGTCCAAATTGATCTCTTTGAGGTCTCTCCTAACCAGTGACTACACCAATTTTGTACAAGAGTTGTTTGTTGAGGTTCATTTATGATAGGTCATCAACTACACTAATTTGCTAGCATACCTAGGTTAGGGTCATGGTTGTATTCCTGACAAGGACCCTTATCATTAAGCAGGTCAATAGATTATAGCATATAGGGTTGTTGTTGATCAAAGGGTACCCACTATTACCCCTTCGCTAGGTGCCGAGACAGATGAGGTTGCTTGTAGTACCCAGATTTGGGAGGCCATTGATAGAGTTGGTGACATTGAAATTGTGGTGACTTCAATATCTAGTGATTGAGCTAGCCAGTATTTGATGAGTCGTAGATGCTCTAGATCTTCATGTGTAGCGCACCCTGGCGGTAGCTAAGATGATCCTTATAGTGCAGTGAGCATCCCTTCACCTGCTAACCTAGAGGGTCTTATAGAAGACATGGCACATGTTACTCTGATTAGTTCGGCTAAGGATCTTTTGGATGCATATGCATTTATTGAATTAGAGCATCATATCCCTTTAGTGAAGGTGAGAGATCATGTGGGTTCCATCTTTCATGAGCCACATTCAAGGTCTCATCATTCTTATCACCTAGGTGGCCCTGGTAGTAGTGCACATGAGGATCAACCTATAGACTATTTTGTTGCTGCAAAGGGAGAGGCATAGGGTACAAATCCTTCGGCAAGTGCAACACATCATACGTCTCATCTTCGCCTAGAGGATGTTGACTTCAGCATGATGATGATAGGTTATATCGATTTGTTGATATGTTCAGAGTCATCGTTGATGTCATCTCCATTGCATAATCCTCTGCATTCATCATTATTGGGAGACATGATGGCCTCTCATGATGCAGATGTAGATTTGAGCCTAGATGAGACCAAGCAAAATCTTGATATTTTAGTGGACACGATCATGGCTAGAGAATCTTAGTACTACCATGTGCCACCTTCTACACAGGCAAATTTTATTTAACATCCCCTTGATCCAATGTAGAGACAAGGTATCTTCATTATACCTTTTATGACTCGTTTAGATGCTCATGAGCTACGAATTTCCAATTTATAATTTAAATAATTCTTAACCAAATTCTAATTCAATCATGTATATATATATATGTAGTCACATAAATCTGTCCACTTAATTAAATGAATATTTAGTATTTATTTGATTATTTAACCATTAATCAATAATTAATTAAATTAATATTTAATTAATTCATCTTAACCCTCTTCTCCTATTAATTAAATAAATTATTTGATTTATTTGATTTAATTCACTTAACCAAATTCAGACCATTAATTAAATAAATAAATCATATTTGTTTAATTAAATCTTCTCTCACATTTAAATAAATTAATATTTATTTAAAACCCCCAAAATCCCATATCTCACATTTAAATAAATTAACATTTATTTAAATCACCTTTATCCTCCACCCACTTGCATTTTCCTACAAATGCAAGTTGCACAACTATTTTAAATAAATTATTTATTTAAAATCCTATTTATCCTCACCCACTTGAAACCTTTAATGGTTTCCCTTAAAGTTTTCAAACTTAATGGCTTCCCTTAAAGTCTTCTTAAGACTTTAATGGTTTCCCTTAAAGTCTTCAAACTTAATGGCTTCCTTCTAGAGTCTTCTTAAGCCTTTAAAGCTTTCCCTTAAAGTCTTCAAGCATTTAATGTTTTATCTTCCTTTTTCTCATTTAAATAAATTAATATTTATTTAAAATGCAAGTTACACCATTTAATTGAAATAAATGATTTTATTTTAATTGAAAATCCCAAAATTCCCCCCACTTGCATTCTCCTACAAAATCCACTTGCATGCCTAAATCTCTTCTAGATTCTTCTAACTCCTTCTAATTAGCCTAATTCACCCCCTAAATATTCTCACATTCCTAAGCAACTTGGAGTCACTTCTCAAATCCCTCAAAGTCTTTGAAAGGCATTTAAGACTTTAAGTCTTCGAATTGTTAACCTCTAAAGTCTTCCAAACCATTAAAGGCTCTTACATAACCATTTATGGTTAACTCACCTTTTACCTCTGGTTAGAGACTTTCCTCTAACTTAACCATCCTTTTGACTCATGGGTCTCTTCAAAGCATTTATTTCTTTGACTAAGGTAACCATTTAACCCTTGCACATTCCTTTATCCCTTGGATAAAAGGAATATCCATTAACCTAACCCTAACCCAACCCCCTAGGGTAACCATCATGTCCCCTCAAGCATTCAATGCTACTTATCTCTCCTCTCAAGCCTCCTCATGGTGACACTTGTCAACATGGGATTGGGTTGAAAGTCTCACATGGATTGAATATCTTTCAATCCTAACCCTTCATTTCCCTATTTCTTCTATAAATAGAACCCTTCTCCTCAAGCAAAAAAGGGAAGCATTAGAGTATTGTTGTTATACTGGTATTAGCATAGAGCTTTCTCATAGCATCACTATCTCCACTTGCATAGCATTTTCTTATCATTTTCAACCATCTTGAATCTCCATATGGCATCCATGGCTAGTGCTAAAAGCTGAGAGCTACACTCATGTGGAACTTGGAGAGGAGAGGAACAAGGGAGGAGCAACTATGAGCATCTTGATTAGCATTTGGAGTATAGTTTATCTATTCTATGTTTGTATGCTTTCTATTTCATGCTTAATATCTCTCTTGATATGCCTGTTTAGGATAATCTTTTGTTGCTAACACTAACGTTTGTTTCTTGTGCTCTTGTGTGTGTTGCCATCAAACATATTTTCTAATCCTTTTTGCAGAGCATCATTTGGTGAACCCGACATGAATCAAAGAGCAACCATTTTGAAGACTACTAACTTTTTTTGTTTAAATTGCCACACAGGTTGCGCTTTAGCGCTTTCATGTGAAATAGCACTTCTTTGTTTACACAGAGTGGTGCTATTATAACAGAGAGTTGTAATTTTTTTTATTGTAACTGAAAATCAAAACCTAGGCTTGTAGAAGCCCACCAATATCTCATTTTTTTTAATTTTTTGGAATAACTGTTTGTTTGTTTATGCAGGATTGGAGGAGTTAGATTAGAAATCATTGAATTCTTTCTTTCACTTTGTTTTCAAAGTTGGATTAAAACAAATTCATTGTCTCTTTTGGCTTAAAAATTGAACCTCACATTTTTCATTTTGGATCATAAAAAGAATCACATCTTTAGTTTTGGTTTGTAAAAATAACCCCACTTGCAAATTAAAAAGAACCACAAACTTCAAAGTTTATTTGCAAGTTAGGAACAATCTTTAATTTGGTGCTTAAAATCAACAACACAACTTTCATTTCTTGCATCAACTTAAGGAAATTCACAATCAACATTTTGTTTTGGGGCCAACTAAAAAGAACAAGCCATTTTTATTTTTTTCTTCAAAGTTCAAAAGCGATTTTACTTCAAGCAAAAATGTGTTTTTCAATTCAGTTGACCAGGATTTCAAGTTCCTAGTTTACAACACATTTTGCCTTTGAAAGTTAAAAAGAACACCATGATTGTTGGAGCAACATCTCCAAATAGTTAGATCACATTGCAATGAAAATCAGTTAAAAAGAACAAAGTGTTTTTCGTGATTGGCACACTTGTACAAACTTTGTCGAGTGGTCCTACTTCTAACACACACTATCCTCTCCCTTGGCTCTCATGGTCCTAGGTGCAAGAGAAAAGTGTTAGTAATGCTCAAGTTTTATCTTTTTAAGAGAGGCCTGTCAAGAGATTGATCACTCTTGGGAATGACCTCACGTGGTAAATCCTTTGAGCCACTATAGAAATCAGGTGTGAGCAAAAGCTGTAGCCTTGGGTATAGTTGTTCCTACAATGTGACTTGCCGAAAGGACAAATGGGCCCCACCACAAGTTACAAGGCTCTTAAGTTAGTCAATGTAGAATGAACTTATGTCCAAATACATTGAAAATTACTAAACACCTTTATGTAGTAGCCCACCCATTCTATTGATTGAGGATATTTGTGATAAATTTAGTGCAAGAACATAGAAGGTTTTGCTCCCAAGATACTCACCATACATATTTCCTTGAGTAGAAACATATCTTTTTGAAAGGTTACTTGTAGCCCGATAAAAGTGGTGACTCCCCCATCATAGGGATCATCTATTTGTTATGCTCATGCAAGACTTAGTATATCACATCCTTACCTGCCATGACGGGATTCATAAGGTATGTAGTACCAAAGTCGAAGAAATATCAAGATGTGGGCTGAACTCATCATAACTGGCCATTTGACCTTAGGGATAAAGAGTGTTTGAAGTGTTTTCATTTTGAGTCAAGACCAGTGAAAATTGGGCTGACTTTAGGCTTTGGAAAACACCTAAAATACATTTGAAGGAAAGGGTCATAAAAAGTCCAAGGATTGGGTTGATCTAGACCCATACTTATTTGTGCCTTTTTGAGGCAACATTCTTGTGTTTGTGTGTTTGCTTTGTTTTCTTGTCAAAGAAAAATCAAAAATCAATTCCAAAACAAGTATTCATCCAACACAAACATTTTTTCAGAAACCAATAAAGGATCAAAGTCAAACAGCAAAAGTATCAAACTATATGATCATTCTTCACATCTTGAGAAAGAAGAATCTTCATCAATGCATCAACTTGAAGAAAAGACCACTGAGCTCAAAGGATCTTATCAAGAGGAGGAAATTCTTCTATCTTAATAGACAAATCTTTGTCTCTAATAGAGCTTTTCTATGTCACATGCATCTCTATCTTCAAGGGAAATCAAACGAGTTTGATCAAGAGTCATTAAACCACCGAGCTTTTATGCAATATCGTGCTTTGAGTTATCACAAAAACAAAGGAGGCAAGATCAATCCTGACTTCTTTCCAGATATTTTCATCACATATAACATAGCTCGGGAAGAACCACCGACTCTTGAAAGAGAAGAAGAAGAATTTGTCCCATATGTGACACAAAGCTTTTATTGAAGTTAACATTTCATCCATTACCCCATTCACATCATTACTCCATTCGAACTCTCAAAACATTAAGAGGTTCTTATCCTAAGTTCTATTTCGATATTGCTTGAATCAAACACAAAAACATCACTTTTTAGAGTGTCTCTACATCTGGGATAAACTCATCCTCAGAGAAATTTCTACGCAGGTTAAAACTAGTCTATGAGTTCAATCCTCTCATTACTAGGTAGTTGAGTTTGTAATACATCTCAGATTTCTCTAAACCTTATCACATCAAACTTTGTCAATCAAACATAGCAAGCAATTCAAGAAAAAACTTTGGTACCATCTACCTTTAGTGCTAGAGATTCATATGTGGAACACTTCACCAAACATCAATCTTTCATTTCATCACCAACTCATCATCATTTTCATCAAACTTCAACAAAAACTTATAAACAAAATGGCTCATACCAGATCAAGATCTAGACAACAAGAAATTGAAGAGGAAGAGGAAGAGAATATCAATGAGTTCCAAGAATCCCTAGGAGGAAATATAAATGATGAAAATCCAAGCACTCTAACTCTAGTGGCAATAGAAAGGGCACAACACAACCCTCTCTTTAATAGAATTTTTGATGAAATACTCAGGAGCAATGTCAATGCTCACTTTTTAAGACTTTATCAAGAGGGGGCTAAACTATCCTCTGACTTTGATGTTGCACAACTAAGACAAGAATCAGAACACCAAAGTCATAATGAGGATGAAAGAGGTCGAGAACATATCAGATACAACCTTCATCAAGGTAATCCCCCACCACCTCCTCCTCCAAATGAAATAGAAATGTTGTGGCAACAAGTTGAGAATCTCGCCCAACAACTTCATAGTGGTGTGAAAACTAATCAGTTTTCACTTAATGACATACGTCCCTATCCCTTTGATAGGAATCTTCATATGCCACCTTTTCCAAGAGGGTTTGAAACACCTAAGTTTGAAAAGTACCGAGGAAAAGGAGATCCTCGTGATCATGTTAGAGAATTCCATTCAGCTTGCCTCGAAGTGGCATACGAGGATACATACCTAATGCGACTTTTTCCCCAAAGCTTGGGAGGAACAACCACTTCATGGTTTTCCTGATTACCAGGTAGCATTAGGACATTTGAAGAACTCATCCAGAAGTTCCTGGCACATTACTCACACAACATTGAACGTGATATCACCATGGCTGATCTATGTAACACTAAACAAAAACCAGGTGAACTATTTTCAGTCTTTCTGCAACGATGGCGTCAAATGTCTAACAGACATTCTCTTCAGTTACTTGAACAAGAACTAGTGGAAATATTTATTTCCAACTTAAATGATGAAATGGAATTTCACCTAGAAGTAAAAGACACAGACTCTTTCAATGAAATGATCACCAAAGGCTTAAAATGTGAGCGAGCTCTCATAAAAAAAGGGCTTATCAAGATATATAATGAGCCAAAGGATGGCCCTTGCCCACGCTTCAATAGTGACAAGCCTAACTTCTGGAACAAAAAAAAAAACATCGTCAACGATGGGGTTGTGGATGCAAGAACTATCAAAAGTGCACAACCTGTGGTTTGATTTGCAAGATAGAACCCCCCACCCAAGAATAACACACTTGCTCCTTCAAATCAAGGCCACAACACATCTCAAGAGGAACCTAGACAACGTCAACAAAATTTTAAACCAAAATGAACATACACTCCCTTAGGGGAACCCATCGAAATAGTGTTACGTCAATTGGTTTCTCAAAATCTGGTGACCTTACCCAAAACATCAAATTATGAACCTCAAGTCAAACCTTCATGGTGGAGGGATACTAAGCATTGTGACTTCCATCAAGGGAAAGGACATAAGACAAGCAATTGTCTCAAATTGAAAGATCTTATTTAGGATCTTATTGACCGAGGTGAAATCAAAATTGAAGGACATGACCCAAAGACAACAAACAATGATCATCTCATGTTTAAAAATCCACTTCCATCATAAGATCAAAGGGGTCCTTCCACTTCAGGATGAAACATAGATACCACCAATTATAAGCAAGCCGCATATAATTACACTGTGAATCACCTATATGATGCCAATGAACAAATTGCAACTATTACCATAAAAAATCCTAGCTCCACTTGCAATGTTGTTAAATATCGTGGCAAGATTACCATAAAAGCAACTCCACAAGGCACCCCATCTATCCCAAAGTAGTATAACCTTGTGGAACAGTTAGACAAAATGCCCACACTGATATCTATCTTAGAGCTTTTGTGCCTATCTCCATCCCATAAAACAATCTTGGATCAAGCTCTCCAGGAGGTGTCAGTCCCTACAAACCTAAATACAAATCAGTTCCAATCCATGGTTGGAAATCTAAGGTCATCACCTTGTCTCACTTTCTTTGAAAGTGACAACACATCCTTCTAGCAACCTCATAATGCCTCACTCCACATTGAAGGGTTTATCAACCAACATAGGATCAAGTGAGTCTTGATCGACAATGGAGTAGGCCTAAATATTTATACACTACAATTGGTCACAGCATTGGGATATGCAATTGAATCAGTAGATCCTCGCAAGAAGATAACAATCAAAGCCTATGATGATGCAGAGTGTTCATCCAAAGGAGCAGTTGTGCTACCAATCCGAGTAGGCCCAGTGGTGAAGCACATCATCTATCAAGTTCTGGACCTTCCTTTGTTGTATAATTTTTTGTTAGGAAGACCTTGGATACATGCCATGCAAGCCGTTCCATCCACCTACCATCAGTGTATCAAGTTCCCTCATAATGGTGTAGAAATTAAAATCCTGGGAGATGCAAATCCCTTTGCGTATTGTCACAATATCAATCATCAACCAAAGATTACCATTCCCAACAACAGAGGAGCCATCTCCTCCACATCATACATAAGTCTAGCCTCTCTTTCCAGTTCAAACACCGCTATACCCAAGCAAGAGAAGCTCAAGATGAAAATAGCAGAGGAAGGTCCTGGAGAATACAATCTCAGCCAACTCTTTTGTGTTGGACAAATGCCCACTTCTCCTAGAACACATGGTAAACCTCAATGGTTACTTCAAACACCACTGGTCAAGCCAACATGCACTTTGACACCTTTCATCCTTGGAAAGAGTTAAGAAGAAGAAACCAGAGATAAAGACTTAGCAGAATGGATCTATAAAGACCCAATCACCATGGACATCCCACAAGCTAAGCTTCCCACAGATCAATATGGCAAAGGCCTTCTCATTATGCAAAGAATGGGTTATGATGGTCAGAGTGCTTTGAGACCTTGCAAGCAAGGAAGACATGAACTGCTACAGCTGGAATTAAAGCCCAAAGATAACACAAGCTTAGGCTTTCAAAAGGAGATTCTTCCTAAACTCAGATTCAAAGGAAAACCCAGCAAACCTATATATCAACTTAAAACTCTAAAGAGGTCACCTTTGATTATATCAACGGCACCACGCACCATAGCAACTACCCCATTGAGGCTAAAATTCCCAGCAAAACCATCCACAACACCAGTCATCCCACCAATCCAACCAGCAACCCCATCAATAGCAACAATAAGATCAAAAGAACCCTTAGCAGCGACAACTATATTAGAGTTCCCAGTAGTATCAACAACACTGGCAATTCCAACAGAAGCAATAGAGTCAACACTACCCATACTCCCCATATTGAATTTGTTGCTCCCCATAATTCTTCTTGCAGCAATGATCATTTCATCTATAGAGGTACATCAACCGATCACACCTGCAATGTTTAACTCAAAGGATATCCCAGTATGGTACAATAACCGGTTACTGGAAAGTGACTCAGAAACTGACTCACATGAGTGGGAATTTGATTCCATATAGCTTAATACTTCAGATGAGGAAGACACATCACCACCTCCACCTTGTAAAGACATTCCTATTTACGGAGAAGCACAGATAAAGACCTCTTGGGTTCCTAAACCGAAAACTTCTTCCACAGACCCTACGTCACATCCTACGCCTGATTCTGACAAGGAGAGCACCATCAATGAACTTCACCACAATGTCTTAACCCTCACTGACACATCTAATGAACTCAACCTAATCGATGAGATAATGCCCATTATCCATCCTGAACTCATTGAATGGAACCAACCTAATCCCCCATGCCTTGACGACTTCCAAAATGATGAGGCGATCATTGACTTCTTGGAACTACGAGATAACATACCAAGTGGGGATCACAAAGCTAGATTCACCATAGAACTTAACAGTGCAACATACTTTGGGGCAAATGCCAAACCTTTCAGCTGAAAAAATATAACAATAAAACATGGATCTTTCAGTGAAAACCACACTGTGGAACTGTTTGATCCCGCAAAAGTAAAAATAAAGAGCGTATCCAACGATGAAAACCTCTCTGAGGTGCTTGAGGATGAAAGGTTTGACATCCTCCCCTCTAGTACACAACAAGAATGATCAATGATTCTCATCGAGGAAACAAAATAATACAACGTGGGGACTCCTGAAACTCCTCACCACATACATCTGGCATCTCTTTTGACTTCAGAGGAACAACCCAAGTTTGTTGAATTCTTCCAAAAATGCTAGATCAACTTTGCATGGTCATATGCAGACATGTCTGGTCTTGATCCTGATTTAGTCATGCATCACCTCACCATAGCAGAAGGAACCAAGCCTATCAAGCAAAAGCTTCACAAGATGCATCCCCAGATTGCAGTACTAGTCAAAGAAGAACTTAAGAAACTCCTAGATGTTGGTTTTATTCGACCAATTGATTATGCAGATTGGATATCCAACATTGTGCCCATTGACAAACCAAATGGGGGCATCCGTATCTATACTGACTTTAGAGATCTGAACAAGGCATGTCCTAAATATGACTTCCCCCTACCAAACGTTGACATAATAGTAGACCTAACAGCAGGACATGCCATGCTTTCTCTCATGGATGGCTTTTCAGGATACAATTAGATAAAGATCGCACCAAAGGATCAACATAAGACAACCTTCACATGTCCATGGGGCACATACTGCTAGAATGTAATGCCTTTCGGTCTCAAGAATGCAAGAGCGACCTATCAACAAGCAATGACCACCATCTTCCATGACATGATGCATACCATAATGGAAGATTATGTTGATGACTTACTAGCAAAATCACTCACAAGAGAAGGTCATCTAGACATATTGGAGAAAATCTTTGACAAACTGGAACAATATCATGTTCGGCTCAACCCAAAGAAATGTGTCTTTGGAGTAACCTCAGGGAAGCTTCTAGGATACATTGTCTCAAGCGAAGGCATTGAAGTCAATCCATCAAAGGTCAAAGCAATCATGGACATGCCACCTCCAAAGAACATCAGCCAACTAAGGACACTACAAGGGAAACTTCAATCTATCCGAAGATTCATTGCACAATTGGCAGATAAGTGTCACCCCTTTACACACCTGCTACATAAGAACATCCATTTTAAATGGGATGCCAGATGCCAGCAAGCATTCCAAATGCTTAAAGACTATCTCATGAATACACCATTGTTGGTCCCACCAGATCTGAGTAGACCTTTATTACTCTATATTTCAGAAACTAATATAGCATTAGGTGTACTACTAGCACAATATAATGCAGAAGGGAAAGAGTGTGTTGTTTACTACATCTCTCACACACTAGTTGGCTATGAACTCAATTACACCTCTATTGAGAGAGCTTGCCTACCAGTAATCTTGGCAGCCACTAAACTGAGGTACTATCTGTTAACACACAAGGTACAACTCATTGCAAAGATTGATCCACTCAAATACTTACTCAGTAAAGCAGCATTGACAGGTTGCTTGGCCAAATGGGTGATGATTCTAAGTGAATTTGACATCGAGTATGTGGACTGTAAAGCTATCAAAGGACAAGTCATTGTAGATCAGTTGACCAATGCACCACTCATAGGCGATCATCCCCTCATTTCCAATTTTCCAGATGAAGAGATATTCATGATCACAACAACACAACCATGGAAACTCTACTTTGATGGTTCATACACTAGGCATGGCTAAAGGATAGGCATTTTGTTTATCACACCTCAAGGTGATAGCATCTTGAAGTCTTATAGGCTCACATTTCCATGCACAAACAACATAGCTGAATATGAGGCCTTGATCACAGGACTTGGGCTAGCCATACAATGGAAGTTACAAGAACTGCAAGTATATGGCGACTCCCAACTAGTCATTCGACAAGTAACCGATGAATATCAGACCAAGGATGAAAAACTCATGCCATACAAGCAAATGGTGGATAGTCTAAAGGCATCATTTACTACTATCACCTTTGAGCAGATACCTAGAGATCAAAATCGAGCTGCTGATTCTATGGCTACTATTACATCTCTCCTAGATCTTCTGCAAAATTCAACATGCTATGAGTGTTGGTATTTTGGTATGGTTTTGTCATTGATGTCAACACCTACTGAAAACAAGCACTTTGGAGATCCAGCAACATTCATCGGCAAGCAAGTAACTATTGCACACTTACTGGTATATGGTTCACTGGCAGGATATAATGTTCACCGGTACCTGGAATAATATGAAAGACACTTGGTAATGTCAAAGACATCGTATGGACACTTTGTTTTGAAGGATTGATCATTGGTATATTCATATTTGCATATTTTCTTTTACCGACAAATAGGTCTAGGGTTATCTGGGGTTACATCGACAGGTTTATCTTTTCCAGATCAGCATGGCACACTATGGAGATGATTTATTATTGATGTAAATGCATTTAACCGACATGTTTAATCAGTTATTGCATCGGATATTATATTGTATGAAAAATGTTTTTATTGTAATATCTTGTAGAGCCAACCTACTAAAATTGGTCTTAGGGTATGGTATAAATGTAAGATCTTATTTGTAAGATCAAGTGTGGTGTGCGAAAAAGAATTGTGAGAAGGTATATGCAAGATTAAGCAGAGGTATACATGAAGACATCATTTGAAGGTGAAGTTAGGTTTTTGTAGAAGCATATCAGCATTACACCAGTACTGAATCCAGCATATGAAGATGTTATTTTGTGCACTACATTCTTATTGGATTTAACCATCCAACTATAGTCAGTGTGACTCCCATTTGAGATTGAGCAATGAGCTCTAGGCTGTTGGCCTTTCTGCATATGTAAACCCCATTTATGTACACTTACTATCTGCAGCAGTATCATTTGATTGTGGGTAAGGTTTCCCACCGTGGTTTTTCCCCTTATAGGGTTTCCACGTACAAATATTGGTGTTATGTGTTGTGGATGACTTTATATTTATGTTTCATGGATTAATCTTTACCAGTATAGCAATTTACTGTTAACAGTATCTACCGGCACACTTAACTGGTTTACCAGTGTTAAGCATTAAGTTGGTTAATTGGTTTTTGGTTTGAATTTATTAGACAACTGATTCACCCCCCCTCTCAGTTGTCTTTGGGACCTAACAATGAGTTCTTGGTAGAATAGCTTTGGATTCCCGCTTATGATATCCCTGAATCTGAGATGATATATCATCTTGTCGGTTTTGAATCTCCATGGTACGGTGAGTTCTACACCTACCTTCACGATCACACCCTTCCTCCTAACCAATCGAATAACCAACGTAAAAACTTCATTCACCAAACCGCTCGATATACCATTATTGTTGAAACCCTATACCGACGCAGTCTTGATGGTACTCTCCTTCGATGTCTGGAACATGATGAGATAACAAAGGCCTTGGAAGAGGTACATGAAGAAATTTGTGGAACTCATGCAAGTGGCCCGTCACTAGCCACGAAGATCATATGAGTTGGATACTATTGGCCATCCATGGAAAAAGACTCATACTACTTTGTCAGAAAGTGCAAGAAATGCCAAGTTCATGGAGACCTGATACATGCACCAACATAGGAACTACAACCAATCACAACACCATGGCTTTTTTGTCAATGGGGCCTTGACCTTGTGGGTAAAATCCATCCATCTTCATCCAACGGCCACAAATTCATTATTATCGCCACCGAATACTTCACAAAGTGGATCGAAGCTATTCCACTTACCCAAGTCACCGACATGCAGATCACCTCATTCATCCTTAATTACATCATCTGTCGGTATGGTGTACCCATGTCCATCATCACACATAATGGTCTTCCTTTCAAAAATCAGGATGTCCATGAACTCTATGAGAAATTTCACATCCAACACCGCTTTTCCACTCCCTATTACCCACAAGGCAATGGTCAGGCCGAAGCATCAAACAAGAACATATTAAGAATCCTCAAGAAAATAGTCAATGATGTCGGTCGTGATTGGCACATTCAATTGAATCCAACACTATGGGTGTATCGAACTAGCATTCGAACCCCTACAAGCGCAACTCCCTACTCATTGGTCTATGGTGCAGAAGCTATTTTACCTATTGAGGTTGAGATACCATCACTACGGGTTTCCTTGCATAATATTATAGATGATGAGGCCTACAGGGTCTCACATCTCCAAGACTTAGAGCTACTTGATGAGAAACGACAAGCTGCTTACAATCACCTCAAGGCCTATCATCAGCGCATGAGCAGAAGCTACAATCACCAGGTTAGACCTCATACATTTGAGGTAGGTGATCTTGTTCTTCGAGAGAATCCTCGTAACCAACCCAACCGAGAACATCAGGGAAAGTTTGAATCAAACTGGCTGGGTCCATATGTTATCACTGTTGTCTTTGGGTCTGGGGCATATCAATTGGCTACTTCAGAAGGAGAACCGATAGCAGATCCAATCAACAACATGCACCTCAAACTATTTTATACCTAAAATTTGTACAGAAAAACACCAAAAACATTCAAAAAATACAAAAAAAAATTAAAAAAATCAAAATAGTAAAGAGAAAAATCATGCATCCAAATGGTGAACAAACCACTCCGGTGGCACCCTGGGTAAGTGTGATGGTGAAAACCTGGCAAACAGGCGCCACTCGTAAAGGCTATGGCTCCATTGTCTTTCAGACTTGTTGCAATCACATCCACTACATTCACTCATCCATCTGTCCAAACCATGGCTCGTTATTGATCTGCAATTAAGGATAGTACTTCATGCGTCTTGCATCTCGCTTTTTTAGAGTCATGCCTAAAAATGGGGGCAATAACCTTAACCTATTTGATGGAAGTGGATTCTGCATTACTTGTGATTCATTGATTCTTCATTCAAAACTATCTCACAAAATCCAAAAACATTCAAAACTATCTCACAAACCAAAAACATTCAAAACTGTCTCTCCAAATACCAAAAACATTGGAAAATTATCTCACAAAATACCAAAAACATTGAAAAACTATCTCACAAAATTCAAAAACATCATAAAACATCAAAAATCAATCAAAAACATTACAACGCATTGTACATATGCATCCAAGAAGATAACCAAGCAAACATTGTGAAATAATCAAACGATGACCTCTTATCACATCAAAATCAACAATCAACCATCAACACACAAACTGTCTTAACAAGGATGCATCCTTCCTTACCAAAACAAAGACAAGATGACATTTTCTTTGACAAGAAAATTATGTTTAAGCTATCAAAATACTTGATTGGATTTGTAGGTTATTCATTCATTTATATATATTAGGTTCCTACAACATTGTTTGTGTATCTTCTACGAATTATTCTGATGAAGTACTGGGGCATGTACTAATGGTGTCTACGTGGGAAGTTCACTAAGCTACGTGATCATAGGCAAAATACAATCATAGATCACTGCGGCTTGCTGACTACAACGTATACCTAGACCATATGAGCATGAACCATTATCGAGGGTCCATATTCTTTATTCTTGATATATGTTGTTTTCTTATAGGTACAATACTCCATCTTTGGTTCCTACTGCCTCATCCAAGCTCGATAATGGTTTTATCTCTTACTATGGTATGAACTTGTCTCAAGATATGATCGACAAAAGATCAAGGAGGACCTTCCAAGTCATGCATGAAAGGAGATAATCCTTGCCTGTTATGCAAGCAATACTCAGGTCAACTTGATCCATTATATCAAGTTGCTTGTATTAACTTGCTATATCAAAATCCATGAAAGGAATACTCAGGTCATCTTGAATCATTATGTCAAGTTGCTTGTATTTTTTTACAACATTTTTAAAGCTCAATGATGAAAAATAAAGCACTATGGATCATCATTCCATCTCATATGTATATATTACATTCCATTGCATTCCATATATTCATAAATAGCTACATATCATTCATACATAATAATGACAATGGATACTCTATTTTCCTCTTCTTCCATAGGAATGAGCCATAGGTCCTCCATTTCTTCTATCTAACATCGAACCCCCCTCACCCTCCCTATCTTGATCATCAGCATCACATACCCTACATCATCTCCCATCAACCCAATCAAGCCAATTACTCTGTCTACACAGGCACATCAACTCACACACACCTAGACTATCAACAGATACTCTGATCAAGTATCTTCGGGTCTCAACAGGTAATCAATTATGGCAAACCTAGACTACAATAGACATTTATCATAATGACCTAGTCTCAACGGGGCTACCATGATTCCCCACAACCATCCATCACATGCACACACTATCAATTGATCAACCAATCAAACACAATCATAACAGACAATTACATCAATTGTCTAAGTCTAAATGAGTATTTTGTTTCAAATACCTTGACTTTATTAGGCAATTACATCAATTTTCTAAGTCACATGTCACTTTGATTCACTTACTCAGACTTTATCCTGTCTAGGTGAACAATTGACATAAACTGTCACGCTTTGACTCGACCGAGGCAGTTTAACCAATTGCACCAGATTGTCCAACCATTTTGATCAATTGTATAGCATCAATCAAAAGCACAACACCACATTTGCACCGTATCTCCTGCATAACCTATGGGTACTCACTGGCTTGCCATTTCTCCATATTCACTATGTTTTCTTCCATTCTTTCACCATTATTGCTAATTTCTTCTATTCTACCTCCCCTCCACTTCTCATTCTTTTTTGAGAGATCACCCAATTTTTTGAAATTTTTTGGCCCATCTCTCGAGGGGGCATACCACCCACTAAATTAACATTTATGGGGCATATATTTCTTTGCACCTATTTTTCTTTCTTTGAAACGACGTGATAAAATCGCACTGTCTCAAAGAGGGGCAAATGTAGTCACATAAATTTGTCCACTTAATTAAATGAATATTTAGTATTTATTTGATTATTTAACCATCAATCAATAATTAATTAAAATAATATTTAATTAATTCATCTTAACCCTCCTATTAATTAAATAAATTATTCAATTTATTTGATTTAATTCACTTAACCAAATTCAAACCATTAATTAAATAAATAAATCATATTTGTTTAATTAAATCTTCTCTCACATTTAAATAAATTAATATTTATTTAAAACCCCCAAAACCCCATCTCTCGCGTTTAAATAAATTAACATTTATTTAAATCACTTTTATCCTCCACCCACTTGCATTTTCCTACAAATGCAAGTTGCACAACTATTTTAAATAAATTATTTATTTAAAATCCTATTTATCCTCACCCACTTGAAACCTTTAATGGTTTCACTTAAAGTCTTCAAACTTAATGGCTTCCCTTAAAGTAAGACTTTAATGGTTTCCCTTAAAGTCTTCAAACTTAATGGCTTCCTTCTAGAGTCTTCTTAAGCCTTTAAAGGTTTCCCTTAAAGTCTTCAAGCATTTAATGTTTTATCTTCCTTTTTCTCATTTAAATAAATTAATATTTATTTGAAATGTAAATTACACCATTTAATTGAAATAAATGATTTTATTTTAATTGAAAATCCCGAAATCCCCCCCACTTGCATTCTCCTACAAAATCCACTTGCATGCCTAAATCTCTTCTAGATTCTTCTAACTCCTTCTAATTAGCCTAATTCACCCCCTAAATATTCTCACATTCCTAAGCAACTTGGAGTCACTTCTCAAAGCCCTCAAAGTCTTTGAAAGGCATTTAAGGCTTTAAGTCTTCAAATGGTTAACCTCTAATGTCTTCCAAACCATTAAAGGCTCTTACATAACCATTTATGGTTAACTCACCTTTTACCTTTGGTTAGAGACTTTCCTCTAACTTAACCATCCTTTTGACTCATGGGTCTCTTCAAAGCATTTATTTCTTTGACTAAGGTAACCATTTAACCCTTGCACATTCCTTTATCCCTTGGATAAAAGGAATATCCATTAACCTAACCCTAACCCAACCCCCTAGGGTAACCATCATGTCCCCTCAAGCATTTAATGCTCCTTATCTCTCCTCTCAAGCCTCCTCATGGTGACACTTGTCAACATGGGATTGGGTTGAAAGTCTCACATGGATTGAATATATTTCAATCCTAACCCTTCATTTCCCTATTTCTTCTATAAATAGAACCCTTCTCCTCAAGCAAAAAAGGGAAGCATTAGAGTATTGTTGTTATACTGGTATTAGCATAGAGCTTTCTCATAGCATCACTATCTACACTTGCATAGCATTTTCTTATCATTTTCAACCATCTTGAATCTCCATATGGCATCCATGGCTAGTGCTAAAAGCTGAGAGTTACACTCATGTGGAACTTGGAGAGGAAAGGAACAAGGGAGGAGCAACTATGAGCATCTTGCTTAGCATTTGGAGTATAGTTTATCTATTCTATGTTTGTATGCTTTCTATTTCATGCTTAATATCTCTCTTGATATGCCTGTTTAGGATAATCTTTTGTTGCTAACACTAATGTTTGTTTCTTGTGCTCTTGTGTGTGTTGCCAAACTAAAGGTTGGTGAAGTCAACTTTAGTTATCATGCAGTTAAGCCATCATTACTTGTGGATTTTTTGGTTCACATTTAAAAGACTAAACTTGACCCATAAGTTGTTATTTTTGGGGGATACAGTGGTAGATTTGGTTGAGTAGTTGGCAGAATTGTTGCAGGGCATGCATAGCAAGAGCGGGAAGATTTGAATTCGAAATCTACTAAGATCTATGATTGCATTGATTAAGGAAACACTTGAAGGTGACGACAAAGAGTGTATAAAGTGTTTTGAGTTCATACAAAACTTTTTTGATCAAAAAAATTTGCAAAGAGTAGATCCTATGAGAGGTGATCCAAAGTGTAGAGTGAAAGAGTGAGGAAGTGCTAAATCTTTTAGCAAAGCAGAGTGTGTGTGAAGTAGACCGACAGAGTGCAGAGCTGAGGGTATGAGCAAAGAACTAGTGTAGTGTAGACCAGACACAACCGGTGCAGATAGAGTATGATTTTCATTGTAATCTGATCAAGCTATCAGTAGCTATTCTAGTAGATCAACTTCATGTTGCTTTCTAATCATTGCAACTCAAAATCCCTTAATCAAGTGGACTTTAACAGGTCCCTTTGTAAAATACCTTAATCGAGTGACATCTTAATTGATGATCCTATCCTTTAACCAAGATACCTTTAATAGGGTAAAGGCACTAACAGGCCTTAAATAAAATCCCTTAACCAGGTGGCACCTAACAATGTCTTTGTAATCTCCTAACAGGGATGGCTCCTCACCGGGCGTACTCGAGAAGAGTGCAAATTTTGTGAGTTTCTACTCACACCATGGTCTTCTCCCATTTGGGTTTCCATGAGATAATGCTTGGTGTTATTATGTATCTTTTCATGCATGCATATTCTTTTGCAATAACCATTTGTATTGATGAATATTAAGTTAGTGTAGACTTGAGTTAAAAGGTTTTAATTTTGTAAAACTGGTAAAGTGTTGATTCACCCCTCCCTTCTCAGCACCGGTTGGGACTAACAATTGGTATTAGAGCTTCGGTACTTAGATTCAAAAGAGCTTAACAACTTAAGGAAGGATCCAAGATGATACGAAAGGAGGGTCCTAAGTTCTCTAAGGAGATTTACAACTTTTGGTGTGGTAGAATGAATCTCTACCTAAGAACCCTAGGAGATCAATACTCAAATCATGTAATCATAGAGTACAATGAGCCTAAAGGGGTTCTCATTGTATATCAGATCAAAGAAAGGCAAGACAACATTGCTACTATGGATCTAATTGCTATCACTCTATCTGATAATGAGTATGTTGAGGTTCAAGATCTGAAAACAACCTATCAGATGTGGAATAAGATGAAGACTGTTTATGGAGGAGATCCTCATGTTAAAAAGGCTAAAGTGGATAGCTTGAGAGGAAAATTTGATGAGATGAGGATGCAAGAAGGAGAAAATATAGAACAATATAGTAAAAGAATAAAGGATGTAGTGAATTCCATCAGAAGTGCTGGAGGAAAGCTTGAAGAAGATGATGTGGTTAGAAAAATCTTGAGAACCTTGCTACCACAATATGCCATAAGGGTTTTGCAATTCAGAAACTCAGATCCTTGGGAACGGTTAGTATTTCACTTGACTCACTAATTGGTAAGTTGATTGCCTTTCAAATGATCAACTATGATAATAGTGTACCAAAGATTGATGTTGCCTTCAAATCTTCCATGATATCTGCACCAACAAGGAGAAGAAAAGAAACTGGAAACAATTCTACTACAAGAACCAGTCATTCTCATGAATGTGACAACCTGTTATCTGAAGAATAGGAACAAGATGAGATTGAAGCTCTATTAGTAAGAAGACTACCAAGAGGATCAGAAAGTATAAAGGTAACTTCCTTTGAAGTGTTTCTCTTGCAATAGAATAGGTCATATTGCATATAGATGTCCTGACAATGATAGGAAGGATAATTTTAGAAGCTACAAGGACAAGAGCAAGAAGGAGTGCTACCTTGCAGAAGGAGTTACCGATGAAGAATCAAAAGGATCTGATGGAGATGGAATTGCATTTGTAGTGGTAAAGGAAGATAGCATAGAGAAAAGTGATATGGCACTAATCTCTAGTTCAAATTGATGTGGAGACTGGGTAATTGACAGTGGTTGCACTCACCACATGATCGATGATAGAAACAAATTCCTTAGCATGGAGGACTGCAATGGAGGAATGGCGAGATTTGGTAATGATACTCCTTGTATAGTAAAAGGTAAGGGGTCTATAGCCCTAAATGATAAAACAAATTGTGAAGATGTCTATTGGGTAGAAGGGCTAAAATATAGTTTGTTAAGTGTTGCACAACTTAACAATAAGGATTATCGATTAGAATTCAATGAAGGAATATGCAAAATAAATGACAAATCAGGAAGTCTGATTGCTACTAGTAAACAATCTAGAGGTAATCTATTTCACCTAGACACCACCATAGGTAGTTGTCTAATGGAAAAGGTAGAAGACAATTGGTTGTGGCACAAAAAACTGTGTCATGTTAGCTTTGATAGCATAGCAAAAGTCAGTAAAATGAAGTCTGTCAGAGGTATGCCTGATAATATGAAACCTGAAAATGTTGTGTAAAGAATGCCAACTAGGAAAGTTAATTGGGTCTAGTTTCAGCAGCAAATCTTATTCATCTAAGAATGTGTTGGGCTTAGTTCATACAAACTTGTGTGGTCCTATGAGGACCAAGAGTTTCTATGGGGACTGATATTTCATGTTGTTTGTAGATGACTTCTCAAGAATGATGTGGGTTGTATTCTTGAAAGAAAAATATGAAGCCTTTCACATGTTTAAAGTATTCAAGGCTCGAGTAGAGAGAGGAACCGGTAAGAATCTGAAATGTTTGAGATCAGATAGAGGAGGAGAGTTCACCTCTCAAGAGTTCATGAATTACTATGAAGAACAGGAGATTATGAGACAAATTTTTGCACCTAGAACACCTTAGCAGAATGGGGTTGCTGAAAGAAGGAATAGAACTTTGATTGATTGTGTGAGGACTCTAATGATACATAAGGATATTCCACATATCTTTTGGAGAGAAGCAATAAGAATTGTTGTGTATACCTTGAATCAGATACATGTGAAGAAAGGGACAAATAAAACTCCCTATGAATTATGGTGTGGATACTCACCCAATGTGAGCTATTTCAAAGTATTTGGAAGTAGGTGCTATATCAAGAGGGATGAGTACTCTAGAAAGTTAGATCCCAAGAGTGATGAAGGAAACTTCTTAGGTTACTTCACAAAGAGTAAAGCATATCAGTGTTTGAACAAAAGGATCGGTAAGATTGTGGAGAGTGCCAATGTCAGAGTAGATGAGTTCTCTGAGAAAAATGAATAGGATAGAAAGAGTGAACCAGAGGATTATCAAGGATCCGAGTACACTGTACCAGTTGAACCTGCTAAAGAGAATCTTGTTGTAGTGGCAAATGAGGAAGCATGTGAAGTAGAACCTGCACAACCGATAAAAGAAGCTCCAAGAAATGAACTGATACTAGCAAGTTATGTCAGAAACAATCACTCCGTTGAAAATATCATTGGTGACAAAGATGCAGGAGTATTGACTAGAAGAAGAGCAAGAGAGAATGCATGTCTGTTATGCAAAATTGAGCCCAAAATAGCAAGGGAGGCTCTAAAAGATGAAGACTAGATTAAAGCCATGGAGGAGGAACTGGAGAAGATTGAGAAAAATGAAACTTGGACTCTAGTGCCCAGACCAGAGAAAAAAAATGTGGTAGACACCAAATGGGTGTTTAGAAACAAAATGGATGAAACCGGTCAAGTAGTAAGAAACAAAGCAAGTCTAGTCTACAAAGGCTATGTTCAGGAAGAAGGTTTAGATTACGGAGAAACCTTTACATCGGTGGCTAGGCTGGAAGGGGTCAGAATCTTGCTTGCTTATGCTACTTACAAGAAGTTCAAAGTTTACGAAATGGATGTCAAATCAACATTCTTGAATGGTGTTTTAGAGGAAGAAGTGTACATAGAGAAACCAGAAGGGTTTGTATCAGAAGATGGAAGAGATATGGTATGCAGGCTAAAGAAGGCTCTATATGGGCTAAAACAAGCACCAAGAGCTTGGTATAAGAGGCTGCACTCATATCTGCTAAGCATGGGGTTCATGAGAACCAGTGATAACAGTAACTTGTATTTGAAGACCGAAGAAAAAGGAAAACATCTACTTGCAGAAATTTTTCTAGATGACATTATATTTGGAGGAGATGATGAGATGAGCAGAGGTTTTGCAGAACAAATAAAGCAAGAGTTTGAAATGTCCATGATTGGTGAAATAAAATTCATCATTGGCCTGCAAGTATCTCAGCTAAAGAATGGTATATTCATTAGCCAAACCAAGTACATAAGGGAAATTTTGAAGACTTTTGGAATGGAAGATTGCAAACCTATTGGAACTCTAATGGTTACAAGTTGAAATCTCTCCAAAAATGATGAGGCTCATGAAGTGAATGAGACACTTTACCAATCCATGATTGGTAAGTTGTAGTATATAGTACACAGTAGACTGGATATAGCATAATTTGTTGGCTTGGTTGCTAGATTTGCTATAAATCCAAAAGAGACTCATATGGTGGCGGTTAAGAGAATATTTAGATACCTTAAAGAAACTGATGAGTATGGTCTCTAGTATCCACATAAGGGAGATTTCAATTTAAGTGTCTTCACCGATGCAGATTGGGCAAGGAACATTGATGACAGAAAGAGCACTAGTGGAGGTGCATTCTTTCTTGGAGACAAGATTGTGTCATGGACAAGCAAGAAATATAATTACATCTCTCAATCCACAGTTGAGGCTGAGTATGTGGCTTTTGCAATCAACTGTATACAAATAGTATGGATCAATAAATTATTGGAAGGTATCAAAGAAAAGGTGATTGAACATGTGGTAATTCACTGTGACAATACCAGTGCTATCGACATATCCAAGAATCCGGTGATGCATTCCAAGACAAAGCATTTAGCTATTAAATATCACTACCTCAGAGAATAGGTTCAAGACAAGGAAGTGAGGTTGGAGTATATACTAACAAAAGAACAGGTGGATGATATCTTCACCAAGCCACTACAAAAGGACACCTTTGAATATCTCAGAGGTAAGCTAGGGGTGATACCCTTACCTGCATTAAAGTAAGTAAAAAAGGGCTCTACATCAATCTGGTATGATTTATTTATGAAAAATTTCCAAGACTATATTGATAAGTGTGGACTACTCCGATTAGGGGGAGAAATCTTGTAAGTGTACTGAAATACATCTTTGGCATTGTTGTCAAAGAGGGAGATATAATTATAGTGTTTGAGTATTGGTAAGTAGTGTTGAGCTGAAGTTGTTGAAGAAGAGGGTTGCTAGAAGTGGTTAGAGTGGTTTTATTATAGTGTTTGAGTATTGGTAAGTAGTGTTGAGCTAAAGTTGTTGAAGTAGAGGGTTGCCAGAAGTGGTTAGAGTGGTTTGATTATAGTGTTTGAGTATTGGTAAGTAGTTTTGAGTTGAAGTTCCTAAAGCAGAGGGTTGCCAGAAGTGGTTAGAGTGGTTTGTTGGAAACAGAGTATTGCCAGTGTTAGGGGGAGATATTCATTACTCAGATTAGAAGTAATGACTGGTACAAAAATAAAGAAAGAAATGAAGAAAGTACATGCAAGAGCAACTGATAAGACACATACTGAAGTGTTTCCATCAATGCCAAAGGGGGAGATTGTTGGCATTGACAAAACTGGTTAATCTAGAGAACCAATATATTAGCTGAGATTAGTCATTGATGACTAACACTGACCGATGGACTGATACCAATGGAGTGGTGTATCTCAGTAGAAAAGGTGATAACTTGTAAACAACATGGAAGCAACACAAGAGACAAATTCAGCTCAAGGGAAGACAAACTAAGCTAACCGGTTTGTCACTCAAGAAGATCAGTGTTGAGGTCAGATCTTTAGGTTGGTCATTCTGATGATGATGATGAAGTCACAGAAGGTGACTTAGGAAAGAAGGCTTGATGTTGTATGCAAACTAGAACCTCATTGGCAAACGGGAGAAGAGGCTTGATGGAAGTACTGCAAACTGGTATCAAAGGATGAACGGGTAATGAAGAGCGTAGTGGTATACCGATAGACCAATAAAGCGAAAGGAAGATAGGTGGTCACCTTAAATCTCAAAGTGGTGATCGGTTACACAATTGCAATAGAAAAAGGTGAGTTGGTGAGTTTGTGTGAACGCCAAACTAAAGTTTGGTGAAGTCAACTTCAATTATCATGCAGTTAAGCCATGATTACTTGTGGATTTTCTAGTTCGCATTTAAAAGACTGAACTCGACCCAGAAGACACTATTTTTGGGCATAGTGGCAGATTTGGTTGAGTAGTTGGTGGAATTGTTGCAGGGCATGCAGAGAAAGAGCAGAAAGATTTGAATTCGAAATATATGAATATTTGTGATTGTATTGATTAAGGAAACACCTGAAGGTGACGACAGAGAGTGTATAAAGTATTTTGAGATCATACAAAACTTTTTGGATAGAAAAAATTTGCAAAGAGTAGATCTTGTGAGAGGTGATCCAAAGTGAAGATTCAAAGAATGAGGAAGTGCTAAATGATTTAGCAGAGTAGAGTGTGTGTGAAGTAGACCGGCAGAGTGCAGAGCCGAGGGTATGAGCAAAGAACCAGTGTAGTGCAAAGCAGACACAACCGGTGCAGACAAAGTATGATTTTCATTGTGATCTGATCAAGCTATTAGTAGCTATTCCAGCAGATCAACTTCCCATTGCTTTCTAATCATTGCAACTCAAAATCTCTTAACCGGGTGGACTTTAACAGGTCCCTTTATAAATTCCCTTAACTAGGTGACATATTAATTAATGATCCTAAGTCTTTTAACTAGGCTACCTTTAATAGGGTAAAGGCACTAACATGCCTTAAATAAAATCCCTTAACTGGGTGACACCAAACAGTGTCTTTGTAATCTCCTAACAGGGATGGCTCCTCACTGGGCGTACTCCAGAAGAGTGCAAATTTTGTGAGTTTCTACTCACACCGTGGTTTTCTCCCATTTGGGTTTCCACGAGATAATTCTTTGCGTTACTATGTATCTTTTCATGAATGCATATTCTTCTGCAATAACTATTTGTATTGATGAATTATTAGTTAGTGCAGACTTGAGTTAAAAGGTTTTAATTTTGTAAAACTGGTAAAGTGTTAATTCACCCCTCCCTTCTCAGCACCAGTTGGGACTAACATAAATAATTCCAGAGAGATAGAATAGAGAATGGTGAGATGAAAATCACCTAGTGGAGGTAGATGGTCATGATATTGAAGGCTAAATTCATTCTATGAGATTATGAGTTGGAGTTGTTCAAAAGGTTGCAGAACTTGAAGTAGAAGGACATGAGTGTGAAAGAGTATACTGAAAAATTCTACAATGTGATGATCAAATCTAGTCATCAAGAGATGAATAGGGAGAAAGTGGTTAGATACATAAATGGACTCCAATTTAACATCCAGGATGAGATGAGTATGCTAAATATTTCTACAGTTGTGGAAGCTTATCAATATGCTTTAAAGGTTGAAGATAAAGTGTAGAGGAGACAACAGAATAACCCTAAGGAAAGAGAGGCATACAGATAGAGGGAAGATTAGTGGTATTATGGAGAAGTAGATTGTTGAAGAACCAAAATCTAAATGGAGTAAAGAACCGAAGCATAAGACACAAAGGAAAGGAGGTAGCAATAAGGAGTTATCAAGTGCATGTTTTAAATGTGAGGAAACCAAACATAGAGATTATGAATGTCCTTAGGGTAACAAGGGAAATGCAAGGAATTTCTTAGCATGTGAAGATCCACAAACTGGAGTTGTAGGTGAGAGAATGATAGCACTTGAGCAGGGAGAATCCCTTATGTTCATAAGATTCTTGATGGAGAAGAGTAGTAAGGATACTGAACCTACTTAGAGAAAGAATATTTTCCAAACTATTTACAAATCATGAGGTAAGTGTTGTAAGGTTATTGTAGATAGTGGAAGTACTAAAAATTTGGAATCAGAGGAGATGGTAGAGAAGCTTGGTTTGAGGAGGCTTAAGCACCCTTGTCCTTACAAGATGAGTTGGTTGTAATATGATCATGTGGTAGAGGTGAGAAAGAAGTGCTTGGTGAATTTTAATGTTGGGCCTTGCAAAGATGAATTCTTGTGTGATGTTGTGCCTATGACTACTTGTCATGTTTTGCTAGGTAGACCTTGGCAGTTTGATAGAGGGACTATCTATGATTGTAGAAAGAACCTAATCATTATTGAGAAGGATAGGTAGAAGTTCACTTTTTTTTCTTTGAGGGAGAAGGAGAAGGAAGAGAAGAATTTGAGTCTTGTGAAGAGTTGCAAAGCTGAGAAGTAGGTTGTAGAGGTTATACCGAATGATGGTATGGGCCTGAAGAAGGATCTTTCATATGGATCTGTTAGCAAGGTGTCACTGGATGATAGCAAGGATAGAATTATGGTGGCGGGTAAGAAGAGTTTTGATGGAAGAAATAGATCAGATTTGCTAAAGAAAGGGAGTGGTGGTAAGAGAAAGAGTGCAAGCATGAAGCAAGGAGAAAGAGGAGAAGTGGAAAAGAAGTTGGAGAATTCAGTTGAGTTACCATAAGGGTTAAGGAGGAAGAATTTTGTAGGTAAATAAGACATTTGGATCAGAAATGAGCATGGGATCTGTATCCTAAATCTTTTTTGATATTCATGAGTTTCCTCTCATGGAACATCTTTTCCTACTTGGGGTGTCTAATGTAGGAACAAACTTGATCGATGAGCAATCTTACATCAACCAAAATATATTTTACTTTCAATTGTTCTTGTTCTGTGTTGCAATCTCTGTGCTACTTTTAGAATTATTCAATAGTTGTTCCTTTTTTGTTGTGGATTGGATTTTTAGATTTTAGGATGGTTCTTGTTCTTTATTCCATATTTTCAGTTCATTTGGATTCTTTTCCGACAAGTTATTGCTTCTGGGTTGTCTATTTCTTGGTTCCCAGAGTAGTTTTAAGCTTAACAGCTAGTTAAATATTTCTTCTCATGCGAAGCAATTTCTTAGCTTGTGGATCTATTTGGCACCTTGATCGATGTCCCTTGGCCCTTGGTAAACCTTTCTTGGTGGTTCACACTTCATTTGCAATCTTGGTGGAGGAGATCTTCACATTTTGGGTCCGACCTATCTTACATGTTTCATTTTCTTGTCTTGAGGAATGTAATCCTTTTGTGGCCGACCCGGATGTGTTCTGAATGCTATATATGTTGTTATAGTAGATCATTTAGAGGAGGAGGGAAGTGATATGAGGATAGGATTCATGATTTGTAATTAAAATATCATTTTGGAGGTCTGGATGGATCATTTTCTG
This sequence comes from Cryptomeria japonica, assembly GCF_030272615.1. Classification (NCBI taxonomy): domain Eukaryota; kingdom Viridiplantae; phylum Streptophyta; class Pinopsida; order Cupressales; family Cupressaceae; genus Cryptomeria; species Cryptomeria japonica. The sequence goes on from NC_081412.1 coordinate 489,215,285, forward strand.
GAATGTAAGTTGTAATGAGGCTTGTAAGTCTGTTTGTTTGCCTGCATGTTGCCAGCTTGATTTTTATGAATCTATGATACCGCAAATGTCTGATTTTTCATTTTCTCAATGTGTTGTTATGGCTTCCATTGTGTTACTCTTGTTGCATGATCCAGATTGTACTCTTTGAGGATCCTCTGAAACATGGCTGAGTCAGGACATATGAGTTTTAAATTTATACACATACATACATTTTAAATTAAATGATTATAATTTATATATTTAATGTGTATTTTATTTAACATGTGTATATATATCACTTTATCTATAGGGATTGATACATCCTTCAGAGTAGGATAGTCACTCAGAGGATTGGTCCACTAAGAGTCGTCATGATGACTAGAGTGTCAAGCCATCTAGCTTGACATTTAATGATTATTTTATACACACGTTTGACATGTTGTTTGATATCATATATAAATACATTTTATGATCAAGAATTTATATGCATTTGACATGTTGTTTGATGTTATATATATATACATATATTTGATGATCTACTTTATATACATGTTGGGTGAATATTTTGTCACCGGCATACTGAAGACAAAATATGTATTTCACACATAGCTATATTGAGACAAAGTCTCTCCTCTCATCAAGGGGAGGTTCTCTGATAGAGCTTGATATTTCAAACAACTTCAAAATTAAATTCTAGAGTTAAGCTCAAGGTATATAATTCTCTGTTTTTAGAATTAACATGTATCCTTTCACTTGGTACAATCTTCTTTCAACAATAACTAAGATTACATACAATAATCAAAACCTTTTCTTTCCAAATCAATACAAGCACATAGTCTTATGTAGATAAACATACTATCTTTGATCTAACAAATAAAATATCTTGCAGCCCAAAGTCTTCAAGATATATGTATAACTTCTAACTATAGGAAAGTGATCAGCAATAGTGCAAAGTCTCCTACTTAATCATTGTATTATAATAAAATCCCCAAGTATGTAATATAGCTCAAAGTCTATATTCGCATCCGAAAAGTTCCTTTACTCTCATAACACATACAAATACCATCAAGAAAATATGGAACACATATAAGTAAATGACGAAAGAACATCCACTCATATAAAGCAATTCTTGTCCAACTCAAAGTTTGGAATCATAAAAATTGCCTTTTTTATTTTCTCGATCAATTCTCAAAACAAGGAAACTCAAAGTTTCACTTCAGACTAAAATTTGGTAGAGGTTTTCTAAGCTTATAAAAGATAATTTTTTACAAATGAGGGTCCTCCTTTTATAGGAAAGGAGTTGATAAAAATGTGGGCACAGTTGTATAATTCAATTGCAGAGTCCCACTTGACTACAACTACTGCATAAAATAAAAATGCAACTACAATAAAACTTGCAGTAAAGAAAAATGCAACTACATGAAAACTACTTAGTGTTAATGAGGACACTTTATTCTTCATTCTCCCCCTCATTGGTCTTTACTCAGAGAAGGATCAACCATCTACCAGAATCTGTAACAGTTCCATCATAAAAATTAATATTCACCATCAGATTGTCGGCTCCAAAGACCCAGAATGATGCCTGAAAGATCAAAATTACCCTTAGACTAAAAGATAGAAAAATCAGCAGATCGGGTTTTAAACCCCGATCAACACTTGAGTAGGTCATATTGCCAGCTCAAATTTTAAAACCCAAATTGCTAATGTTGGAGGTGAAGACTGCAAGTCGGGTTTTAAAACCCAATCTAAAGTTGAGAAAAACCTAGGTTGCAAGTCGGGTTTTTAAACCCGAATTGCAATTGGGCAAAAAAAGTTTGACATGGCAAGTTTTAAAACCCAACCTGTTACTGGGTAGATCTGGACTGACAAGTCGGGTTTTAAAACCCCTTCTTGTCAGTGGTCAAACATGGTCTGTACATTGGGTTTTAAAACTCGATGTGATGATAAAAGAGGTTAGCAGGTCGGGTTTTAAAATCCAATGTACCAATGGAGAAGACCTGCAGGTCAAGATTAAAAACCCAACCTACCAATAAGAAGACCTATAGGTCAGGTTTTAAAACCCAACTTTCCAATAGGCAGACCTGCAGGTCGGGTTTTAAAACCTGACGTGCTGGAAAACACAAGAAATACTACATTTTGGGTTTTAAAACTCGAAGTGTAATCCATGTGTGTGAAAAGTGGACCTATATCTATAAATGAATACACAACACTTCAATAAGTCATTAGATGCATGGTTAGTAAATCAATAATCAATAAATAATAAAACCATTACAAAGCGACCTATTACCTTCTAGTAGATGTGAGTTTTAGTCTTGCTCTCAAATTTCTTTGTGCAACACCAGTGACTAGACAACACCTAAATGAAGGATTTAATCTATATGAGCACAAAATTGAGCTAAATGGATGCAAGATTAAGCTAGATGAGTGAATATTAGGCTAATATGATTAAGCTATGAATGAATATTAAGCTAGAATATGATTTAACAAATATGTAATAACTAATATGCAATATTCTCAATGCACAAAATCTCAATGGACCTAGAGAAAAAATAGCATAATAACAATAAATCTCCAAGGTCTTTGAATTAGACATGATAGCCTGAATTTATAGAAAATCCATAGAGAGACCAACGGTCAAGATCGATTAATGATGAGTGGCCGAGATTCTCCAAGAGGAAGCACAATCTAGGTGAATTGATATGATTGGATGCTTTTCTTAGCTTTAAAGGAAATTGAACTAAATTTAATATAAAATTAGAAAAAACTAATTTATTTCATATTTTTATTCAATTTTGAGATTTAATTGATTTAATTGCTTTTCTGAGATTTTTCAATTTAATTCCTTTTTTATTTCTTTTTATAATTTAATTCTTTTTTCAAATTAATTCCTTTTTAATGATTTAATGGCAAATTGATTTATTAATTAAATATGCTAGGATATTTAATTAAATAAATAGGATAATTGTTTTAAATGATTTACTTGCAATGATTAATTAATTAAATAAACATTTAACTAATATAGAATGATTTATTTGCCATGTAACATTGATGATTAAGAATTAATTATTTAGGTGCTCATGATTGATTTAATTACCTTTGGTTAGGACCTTGGTGATGTAGCTGAGATTAGGGGCCCATCGTTTAGGTAAATATTTTTAGGGTATTATATTTTCCCCTCTTTGAATTGATGTACGAGCAGTGCATTGATTCAAAGAATAGTTTATGTCGAAGAGATATCAGTTCTAAACTTGATGGATCACAAATTGATGAAGAGCGAGATGTTCAGCTTGATTTGAAGTGATGAAACTGAACAGATTGATCAAAGCGACAACGATCCTAAACTTGATTGAACTTAGGACTGATGAAGAGCGAGATACTGATCTTGAACTTGGTGGATCAAGAAGTAGGCACCAATCTAGAACTTGATTGAACTAGAATTGGTTGAGCGAAGAGATGAAAGTTGATTCCGAACTTGATTGAACAAGAACTGATTAGCGAAACAGAATGTCCAGCTTGATTTGATGTGATGAAACTAAACACCTATTTGAATTAAATGTGCGATCAATATAAAAAAACACTCTTTAAACCCTTGATTAGGTTTAAACAAATAACCAAATTGATGAGGTGCGATGAAACTGATTACCGTTAAGAGACTGATTCAAATGAAGACAATATCGACTTGATTTGGTATGATGAAACTGATATGCCCCTAGCAATGAGGTTTTAGTTGATTTAATTTGATTTATATTTGATTAATCATTGATTGAAAATATTTTCTACTCAACTTTAGATGAAGATTTGAAAAAAATTCTCGACTTTTCAATGATGTAATCATTGATAATGTTGATGTAATGAGGATACCCTCTCGGGAGTGAAATCGAAAGATGGCGAGGTCATAGTGATTTGAGGAAATTTGATTTAATAAAATGATTTAGCAATGATAATCTGAGCATGAAGATTTATTTTGAGAGTTAAGTGGAAATTAGAGGTGATTTGAGCAAAAAATGATGAGAAAAAGTGATCTGAAGATGAAAGTACCAAGTGGTCAATGTTGTGAGATTTTGACTAAAAAAAATGATCTCAGATTTTGATTTCAATCCCAAAAATGGACTCAGGATGGTTGATTTAGCTAAGAGTACAAATTTTGTGTCAATTGGAGCAAGTTTGAAAATTAGGGTTTTTGCTATATAAGGGATGAAGGGGTCATTTTAAATTCATTTTTACCTATCAAAGTTCAAAATTTCAAAAACCTTTTTCGAAGAAAAATGGTAATTCCAGGACATACGCATCGATTTGAGCACCAGAGACATCATAATCATCCTCGAAACTATCTAGCAGTAGTAAGTGATTGATATTAAGCCTCTTGCATTTCTCATTTTTTGAATTTTTGTTTGAATTTTTCATTCTTTTTATTGGTTTTATTCATTTTTAGTCATTTAGTCGTATAGCCAACTAGGGTTTGTCATATGAAAATTTGTTAAAACTTCTTTTGTCGTATAAATTCATTAGATTAGTCATTCTACATGTTCCCTTTAGTCATACGAGTATGTTCATAAGAGACCCTTTACTCACTTTGCCCCAATTAGTGACTCATATCAACAAGTTTACTCATACTATCCCTATTCTTTACTCGTACAATTTTCTGCCCCCACTAGGAAAACTCGTATGAAAAACAATTTATTTTAAGGCATAAATGTGAATTTTTTATTTCCATGATTGATGATTTGGATTTGTGAGCACTTTTTACACCTTTGTAACTAAATTTGTTTCCCATACTGATGATTTTTCGTTCAATTTTCCAAGTTAATTTGTCTGATATATAGTTTCGATGTACCTATCCACCCACCATAAGATTAGTTTGAGAGCTAACAGATGTTCAAAGAGCTCATATTGACGCATGTGGGCTTGTATGGTTGCTTTATATGTCAGATATTCATGTGAATCATGGATTAATCAGTACCTTAGTTGAGAGGTTTCATCCTAAGCATAATACATTTCACTTGCCAACCGAGGAGATGAGTGTTACTCCCGAGGATGTGTATAGGATTTTGAGGATACCATTAGCAGGTGGCAAGGTAGACTATGATTCTTCACCTCAGCAGGGGATTACAACATTACAGAGAGTGTTTCAGGATGACACTATGATAGTTCATTCCATCACTTAGGATGACATGTTGAGCATGTATGGAGCATAGCTTCCAGATTCTTGGTTCTCATTGGCATTATGGGATGTTTTGTCATGCCTGATAGAGGGAAACAAGGATTCTTGTGTGGTTGGGGGAGAATATTCGATACGTTAGTGACATAGCCGAGGAGATTAGGTTGGGGTTCTTGCTTATTGGCCCATATGTATCATGAGATGCACAAGATTTCCTATCAAGAGGTGAAGAGCATGGCCACTAGGGTCCTTGTTTTACAGATTTGGGAATGGGAGCATATCCCAGCCTACAGGCCAGTTGTTGAGGATTTGAGGTAGCCACATCAGCCTATTGTCTGCCGATATGCAGGTTTTATGACACAACCCCACTTGGGGAAGACAGATTATTGGAGACAACAACTTGATGACTTCATTGTAGTGGTATAGAGGCCATATAGGGGACTAGATGAGTGGGATGATTGGAGGTGGGAAAGGAAGGTGATGTTCATGACTCGCCCACTCATTGGTAGATCCCAGACCATTATTGAGCATTTTGTGTTGAGCAGGGTTATGAGGCAGTATGGGCGGCCACAGGCCATATCACAGGAGTTCACTACTTATGCCAGGTTTGGAGATGAGGAGAGGAAGGGATGGGGACCGAGGTTATCTTATGCCCTCATAGTGCAAGAGTTGGTATCTCTCTAGCCACAATGCTTTGATTACTTGGATGATATAGCTGATGCGAGGGTGACTATAGAGTATAGGGATTATTTCTTGAGATGTCCTTTCCCATGTTTTACAAATCTCGGAGAGCAGGCACCTCTGATAGATGAGGGTGAGGGTGATGCACTAGTATAGGCACAAAGAGGAGATGCACCTAGGAGGGCAAAGGGTGACCCTAGGGCGAATAGGAGTAGGACACCAGTTACTGGTCGGTAGAGGAGGAGAGGAGAGGGTGGCTCTTTAGGTGTTGTTGGAGGAGATGGAGGTGGAGATAGGACTACAAAGACTCAGGTAGATGTTGGGGGTTAGAGAGAGATGGGTGAGAGAGAGACGGGTGAGAGAGTTGTCCCTCGATAGGTGAGACATCGCAGAGATGAGCAAGCTGAGGGAGAGGAGGAGGAGATACCTTGAGGATAGATGCCAGCGGAGATGATTCGTATACTAAGAGGGAAAGTGAGGACCCTCTGGATGTAGCCAGCATTCACGCATATGTAGGTTATAGAGCATGACCATGAGATTCATAGATTGAGATTAGAGCGTGATCAGGAGGTGCAAAGATTGAGAGCAGAGCTAGCTGTCTCCTAGAATGAGGTCCTTCACTAGTCTAGCCGAGCAGCCTATTATGTAGCATCTTATAGTGCAATAGTGTCGACAGATAGATAGGTGGTACCCTATTCTCAGTACATAGCTTGATCAGAGGGAGCATAGGCACCTAGGTAGTTTGAGGGTTAGCAAGTGTGTGTGTGAAAAGTGGATAAGGATCTGCAAGCTGTAAGACACAACACTTCAATTAAGTCATTGAATGCATGGTTAGACAGCTATAATCATGAATATAAAAACCATACAAATCAACCTATTGCCTTCTAAAAGATGGGAGTATAGACTTGCTCTCAGATTTGTCTAAGCAATACCAGTGACTAGACTACACCAAGATGAAGGATTTAATCTATATGAGCATAAGAATAAGCTAAATGGATGCAAGATGGATGCTATATGGATGTAAGATGGATGCAAGATGGATGCTAGATGGATGAATATTAAGCTAAATGAATGAATATTAAGCTATATGAATTCAAGCAATCATAATTGAACCAAATATGCAAAGATCTAAACTAAGATGCAATAATCTCAAAAACACAATATCTTCAATGACTCCAGAGCAAAAACTGCATAATAACAATAAATCTCTAGGGTGTTTTGAATGAGAGATGAAGGCTGAATTTATAGAGACTCAAAAGAGAGACCAACGGTCAAGATCGATTAGCAATGAGAAGTTGAGATTCTTCAAGAAAAAGCACAATTTAGGATAATTGAAATAATTGAGAGATTAGATTTAGTTAATCTTGAGATATATTTCAATTATAGCTTGATTGAAATGCATTCAGATTATAAGTTTGAGTTTGCATTGGAGATAAAACTTAGTTGATTCCATGCACTTGAGATAAAAATAGGTGATTCCATGCACTTTTCTTTAATTTATTCAAGATTTTTATTTAGAAAAAGGCTTTTCAATGCAACTGAACTTCTTTTCTCAAAAGCTTTGAGTTTTAATTTTAGAAAATGATTAATTCACTTTAATTGCTTTTCTGATTTTTCAAGTTATCTCAATTTAGAAAAAGAAATATCTCAAGTTCAATTTCTTCTCTCAATTTAATTCTTTTATTTTATTTTCAATTTAACTCTTTCTTTTGCAGATTAATTCCTCTTTTTGTGTTAAATCTCTTTTTGTAAATTAATTCCTTTTTTTTATGATTAAATGGCAAATTTATTTATTAATTAAATATGCTAGGATATTTAATTAAATAAATAGGATAATTGATCAAAAATGATTTACTTGGAATGATTTAATTAATTAAATAAACATTTAATTAATATAGAGTGATTAACTTGCCATGTAACATTAATGATTGGAGAATTAATTAATTAGGTGCTCAAGATTGATTTAATTGCCTTTGGTTAGGACCTTGGTGATGTTGTCAAGATTAGAGGCCCATGGTTTAGATGACCATTTTTAGGGTATTACAATAGGCACCACCTCCTCCAATAGGCGATGAGGGAGAGAGCCATAGCTAGCTTTTGATGCTCTTTGCCATTGTGTTGTATACCCCTTTTTTTTTGTACTTGACATATATCTTGCTCCGATATTGTATATGAAATTTTGAGATCATTTGTACCCGTTAACATTGAGACTTTTTTTTAATGAGATACATATACGACACATGATTTCGTACTTGTTTTGATTGATATGAGATTTTTATGAGATGTCTTTCTATATGCATTTTTCTATATGATGTTCTATATGAATGTATTTCTTTTCAGTATGTATGTAATGCAGATGAATATGGATGTTTTTGTTTCTTTTTCATATATGTAAATAAATGATTTGATGAATAAAATGATGAGCTAATAATGCAAATGAATGTGTAATGGACTTATGGATTTATACGATATGCTCATGTATGGAGCTAACATCTCATGTAGGATTTTGTGATGTCCACACACAAGTACTTAGTCATGTCGATGATGATGATATAGTTGACCTCTTGGTGAAGAAATGATGATTGTTTCAAATTTAGACTCTCATTCAAAGAACAAAGAGATAAATTGTATTATGTTGAAATCACTTGCAATGCACAAAATTAAGTATGAATGAAACCTAAAACTTAGTCACTAGATTTGGTATGCTTAATTATCATCATTGAGCCTTTTACAAACACAACAAGCAAAGCAGAGTTCCTTCCTTTTTATATGCAATTATTGATTATCTTATCTGCAATGATCCTTTTATCGTTCATATCCTTGGACATATTAAGCATGCATCTAGATTGCACATTTAAATAAATTTCCTCAAAACAGACAAAGAACTGATTAAAACCTCCTTGTAGCATACAAATAAACGGAGTTGAGGTATGTGTGGCAATTTCACCTTGATGTGAAGGCACTAATCACAGACACCCAGCTTATGAGATGCTTCTAGACCATCAGAATCACTCCTACAAGCAGAAAACAAAGAAAAGGATTATGCCCCCAGTCCTTGGTCCTCTTAGTCAAGATCGACTTCCTCAAGTTACTCAGAGGGAATAGTAATTGAAAACCAATTTAAAAGACAACATTCAATGAAAATTTCAATCATAGCTCAAACAGTTTTCAGTGATTGTTTTCAGTGTTCTTGCTTTGTGTGTTTACTCAATGGTAAAACTATGCAGTGGTTAGGAGACAGGTGACTGACTCAAATTGGATGACCTGGTACTACCGACAAAAAGATAACTTAGTTAAACTACTTAGGACATTTAAATTGATCAGTTGATTACCCTAAGACTAGGACATTGATCGGTTTCAAGCCATGAGGGTTCCAAGAAGAACCAAGGTGTCATGAAAGTGACTGAAGGATATGTACAAGCTAAAGCAAAAATGTAGCACTTCAGTACATGAGATAATACTAACCTGGACAAAATCTAGCAGCCATACTAATCTATGTCATTGTTTTGATTCGTGTGATCATTGATAGGAATGTCTAGTTTCAAAGAGTGAGTACCCCATATAAGAACGATCTGTCTGGTTTCAAGTGTACCTTTCCTTGTATAAGACATGTTGATGTTTGATAGAGTTTGATAGATTGATTAACAAGAAATGCAATAATTTTGATTGCAGACTTTGAGAGTTTGTCCATTGTTGATTTGTTTTGATGGATGGTCTATGCTTTCTTGCTTTGATTTTTCAGTTTTTGATTTATTTTTTTTAGGACATTTTATGATTTTTAGGATTTTTTCAGCTATTCCCCCATTATGCAGATCTATATGACATGATGATCTATAGAATGCATGTGGAGACAATAAATTTTTGATATGACCTATGTTAATGCAATATGCATGATGAAGATGCATTTCCTATTCGAACGAGGATGAATGTGTTTGTTTAGCATTTCGTAATACACCAATTGAATTGGAGGTACAAAACATTACAGAGATAAGTGGTCAATCGATCCTTAAGGTCCCTTGGAACCTCCAAATTAACACACTTAGTGACTAGGACTTACAAATGGAGACGTAAAAAACTTCCCCATTGATTCTTGAAACTTTGATCTTCTTTTGCCCATGTGAGTGCAAATGAGTTAATTTGTGCTCTTGTGTTCACTAAAGATCCTTAGCCTCCTATATGACTAGCTACGTGGATTATTCTAACTTCAAAAGAATCTCAAATAGAGCCTCACTGCCAGCAAGCTTTTAGAGCTGCAACGAGGTTATAGACTATAATTTCTCTAATATTGCTTCATTGCTAGTAGGCGTCCATAGCCTTGATGGAGTTACTCGCATGTTCCCATAGTCAATTTTTTTGTTGCACTTGCATGTGTGATATCTCTATTATATATCATTTCTCTTTTTTGGTTGCTCTTTTTTATTTTCTTGCCTTTACTTGTAATAGTGATGAAACCTACTTGGGTGTGACAATTACAGTGACGCTGAAGTAGAATTTATATTTTTCACTAGTCATATGTTCAACTTGGTGTCTAGAATGATTTAGAGATTTTATTAATATGTTTGATATATAGCAATTGATAGATTTTGGGTTAAGAAGTCTCAAATAGTGAAATCACTACCCAACCATAAGTAAAGCATCGTCATGGGGTGATGTTGAAAATGAATGACCTTAGGACCTCAAAGACTTCATGTTCGCATATCTAAGAAAGGAGATGACCCTTATTTGTCCTGAATGCAAACAAATGATAAACTTGGACAATTGCCTTTCTTTATTAATGCTTCTATATGCAAATGCATAAATTTTACAAATGCGATGCATTTTTAAAAAAAGAAACTATATGTGATGCAGTGCTTTGAAGAAAATGATATGCAGTGCAGAAATTAAATGCTAAACTAACCCAACCCTTAGATGTATTATCATTTAAGATGCATGTTGTTCATAAGGTCAGGGAATTTTGTGTAGGTAGTTCATTGGTCTTTGTTTGAAGATTCAAATAAAGATGTCTTTTACAATAGGATATAAGGACTCAACTAAGTGTACATGTTCAACATCTCCAATGTTGATTTCCTTAGTTTTTGGATTTTGCAATGAAACTAGGGTAAATTCTTATGCAAAGGATTGGATAAGGGGGATGGAAGAGTGAAAAAGAGGTGTTGGATAATGGATCAGATATTGAAAGGTTGGTGCATGAGTGAATGGAAATATTGGTGGAATCAACATTGGCACAATTCTTGAGGTGTGGTGTGATGAAGGAAAAGTGGATCTCAGATTTTGAGATTTGGATGGAGGAACAACCAGGGATTTTGAGACATAGGGATCCAAAATGGATGAAGGAGGTGATAGAGGAATAGATTTCTAAGGTTTGGATGGAGGAACAACAATTTTGGATGCCAATTTGGATTTTTCCTTAGACTTTTGTGCTTCAGGGAGCCACTTAGGGATCCACATGGTTTTTAATTTTTCATGCTTTTGTAGTTCCTTGGAATGCATTACTTCGACAAATGCCTTAGGAACCCATATAACTTTTGATTTTGCATTCTTTGGCTCAATGGGCCTTGTGTCCTTTTAGATGGAGGGAAGGTGCATGAAGATGTATGCCTTTGTTGATCCTGCATAAGGGATGCAGGTATATAGGGTCCTAAAATGGATGGAAGAGATGAAGGGGAAGGCGTGTATTTGGATTTTGGTTCAGTAGGGATACCAACATCTTGCGGAATGTCACCGAAGCCATGACCCTTAATATTGTCTTTAATATGGAGAGGTTTTTTCTTGCGAAGGTCTACCCCTTTTCCTTTATAAATATTTTGACTTGTAGGATACACTTTTCTTTGGGAAGAAGACATGAGTCCTTTATGAGGTGGAGGTGGAATGATAGGATCATGAGAGGTCTTTGTAGGCATGATGGATCCTTGAGGTGAACACAAAGGATTATGACAAGGAGATGAAGAGATACTTTGATCTTGATATGGAAGAGGATCATCTTGGAAGAAATGGAAAGGTATAATGGGGTCATTATGGGATTCTAGGGAGATATGATCTTTTTCAACCATTGGATGGGATGGCCCTTGAGATAGCCCTTAAGGGTCAACATGAGAAGTTTCATCATTAGGTTCATTATTTGAGGGATATGGTATGTATTATTGTTGAGAATCCTTAGGAGATGGAGGCATCATGGAAGATATGGAGGCTACATGTGGGCCATTTCTAGTCACAGGTTCATAATTTTGATCATGCTTGGTAATGATATCTGGTTTCTCCTTAGGTGAATTATTATGATCTTCAATTTCAATAACACCATAATCAAGGAGGTCTTGAATTTTATATTTTAATTCCATGCACATTGAAGTCTTATGTTTGTTATGCCTATGATATGCACAATAATTACTCAAAATTTCACATCCCCATGTGGTCTTGTTAGGCAATATTATAAGATTATGCTCAAGAAGCTCTTCCAAAGATGACTCAATAAATTGCCCTAAAGGTGTAAACTATCTATCTAGGGGATAGATGTCTTGTGATCTTGTATGAGATTTGGCTTTTGATTTTCAATAACTTTATGTTTCATCTTATATAATTGTTTTAGCATTTCTTGAAGTCTGGTGTACTTGATATCATGAAATTTTATCTCAAGAGGAGTCATTGAATCTTTTTGTTGGGATTGAATGCCATATATTTCTTGCTTGAGATCTTGAATTTGTTGAGCCAAGATAGCCATGGAGATTTATGATAGTTTCTAATTTGCAAGAATGGATTAGTTTGTAATGAGTAAGACTATCCTTACTTTTGTTAGCTTTCTTATGAGAACTCTTGGTTCGAACAGGCATTTTCAATCGACATGACCGAGAGCTAGGAAAGATACAAAAGTCAAGATTAAGTTGGAGCTAGTTGTTTGTTTGAGATTTAATGATTGAGGAGATGAAGACCAAGTCTGGTTTTAGGAATGATCTATCATGTGTAAGACATGATCTAAGCAAATCAGATTGATTAGATTTATGAGGGTTTGATTGAACTAGGTGAGATATAATTGACAAAGTCGTGTAACACAATGGTGGGGATACACTATCAAGATTGTTTATGCTTAGGGTGACAAAGACTAGTTATACACTCATACAGAGACATAGGTTTTTAGACTAATGTAATCACAGGTTCTTACGATAAAATATAGTGACCCAGACGACACATACAAACACTCATACGGGTTGCTGCCTATACCCGAATGAAAATTTAAAGCTTACCAGATGACAAATCTTAAAGATCAGGATGACTCGTACGATAGATTTAATAAGACCAGACGGCAATCTTTAGAGACCTGGATGATAGTTTAATAGCTATTAGACGATAATTCTCAAGGGGTAGTATGACAAACTAGAAGAATCGTACAATAGAAGACCAAACAAGGATGAGTTTCTGATAGGGACAAAGTTTTGACCACTGAGTTTTTGATGTTTTGATTCATTTTCAAGTTTTAGAGTTTCAATTTTTAGTTTCCAGGATAAAAAACACAACAAACACATAAGATCCAAAGTGAATTCAAACACAACACACTAATTCTAATAAGGAAGTTGACTGAGAGAGAAAACCTTTGCTTGTAGACTCAGATACACACCCAATAGTTAGTCAGAATATGGTCACTGAGTCTCACGCAATGGTTTCTCAATACCATATTAGCCGACTCCAAACACTTATGGGGGCACGATATGGCAAGCATCTTGGGAGAGTTACTATCTCTCTTGCACAAAGATTATCCCCCTTTCGAAGGTGAACTAGGTAGCTTATAACTTAAAGTTCTTAGTAAGGATTTTAGTTCGAAATTACCCCATGAAGTCATGCAAGCGCAATTAAGACCTATAGCCTGACAAGGTACTGAAACAAGTTGTAGTCATGCAAGCATGATTAAGACCACGAGGCCCTACAAAATGCCCGATATGATACATCTCAAAGATAAAACTCAAATAATCCCATCCTTCGAGACTTTAATCCTAAACAGCCTATTTATTATAGTGAGTCGGAATGCTTGGGTTTAGCTGTACTCACTTGGGTTGTTCTCACAGGGTGATTACTTTTTCCCACTATGACAGGCCCGCTAAAAGGTACACAAATCTCAAAACTAGAAAATGCTTCAAGGGTTTGGATTTTTGATTGTCTGTATAGACAAGAGCATACTCTCCTACCTCTTAGATTTTTCTCAAACATGGAAGACAAATTTGTTCATTAACCATATCGCAGTTTAAGTGCCTAGAAATGAATTAAAGAATACACAATGTTCAGTTGATTCTCCTTAGGCAACCTGCAAAAACAATGCATCAGTAGTCATATTGTTTTTGAGCAATGGATTCTTTGACAGGCGTAAGTTTGATTGATAAATTGTTTGACAATCGTTCTGCAAAAAACCAGTTAGGCTGTGAAAATCTCTTAGGTAGACAGAAGACATGTCGGGGTTAGCATCAGTAAATCCAAATTTAATTTGAGAAAAACCCTAAAAATCCCTTTGTTTTTAATACGAGAAAACATAATATCATATGACTATTCTCACCAAGCAGTACGCCAAAAATCACAGATTGTACAAGCATTCTCACCAAACCAGACGAGTAGTCATAGAATGAAACGACAAAAGTGGAAATTCATACGAGGATTATCACAGAACCAGATGAGTATTCTCAACGAGCCAGATGAGTAATCATATAATGAAACAAAAGGAGCAGAAATTTGTACAAGGGTTACCACAGAACCAAACGACAAAACTCAGAACTCATATTGTATGCTAAATAAACTCATACAACAGTTTGCAAAGACTGTACAGATGAAATCTGAAAAATAAAAATGAATGATTGGAAGGCCAAAAAATTTAATTCTTGAGCCCCACAGTGGGCGCCAAAAATGTGTGTGTGAAAAGTGGACCTATATCTGTATCTAAATACACAACACTTCAATAAGTCATTAGATGCATCGTTAGTAAATCAATAATCAATGAATAATAAAACCATTACAAAGCGACCTATTGCCTTCTAGTAGATGTGAGTTTTAGTCTTTCTCTCAGATTTCTTTGTGCAACACCAATGACTAGACAACACCTAAATGAAGGATTTAATCTATATGAGCACAAAATTGAGCTAAATGGATGCAAGATTAAGCTAGATAAGTGAATATTGGGCTAACATGATTAAGCTATGATTGAATATTAAGCTAGATGATTTAACAAATATGCAATATTCTCAATGCACAAAATCTCAATGGACCTAGAGCAAAAATAACATAATAATGATAAATCTCCAAGGTCTTTTGAATGAGAGATGGGAGCCTAAATTAATAGAAAATCCAGAGAGAGACCAACGGTCAAGATCGATTAATGATGAGCAATCAAGATTCTCCAAGAGGAAGCACAATCTAGGTGAATTGATGTGATTGGCTGCTTTTCTCAGATTTCAAGGAAATTGGAATAAATTTAAGATAAAATTAAAAAAATGATTTATTTCATATTTTTATTCAATTTTGAAATTTAATTGATTTAATTGCTTTTCTGAGATTTTTCAATTTAATTCCTTTTTTATTTCTTTTTCCAAATTTAATTATTTTTTCAAATTAATTCCTTTTTAATGGTTTAATGGCAAATTGATTTATTAATTAAATATGCTAGGATATTTAATTAAATAAATAGGATAATTGATTAAAATGATCTACTTTGAATGATTAATTAATTAAATAAATATTTAACTAATATAGAATAATTTATTTACCAAGTAACATTGATGATTGAGAATTAATTATTTCAGTGCTCATGATTGATTTAATTACCTTTGGTTAGGACCTTGATGATTTAGCCGAGATTAGGGGCCCATGGTTTAGGTGACCATTTTTAGGGTATTAAACAATCAAAAGATGAAATAAAAGATCAAGGCAAAAACATGAAAATAAGAAATGACAAAAATAAAGATGCAAACTGGCACAACTTGCGAGGTAAATTGACCGACCTTGGAGGAGGCGGGCTACGAAATGGACAATTTTCGTAGGGCTTGTCCCATGATTCGAGCTAGTTGAAATCAGTGACAATGATATATTTGACATGTTTGATGATCTTTTTTATACATTTGATGATTTGTTTTATATGTTTGACATGTTGTTCAATGTTATACATGTACATTTAATGATCTACTTTACACATGTTTGACATGTTTGATGATCTATATGCATTTGATTATCTTCTTTATATGTTTGACATGTTGTTAGATCATATACATGTACATTTGATGATCTAATTTATATGTTTGACATTTTGTTTGTTGTTATACATACATTTGATGAGATCATATGTACATTTATACATATAAATATATGTGTATGCATGCATATATATATATATATATATATATATATATATATATATATATATATATATATATATATATATATATATATATATCACATGTTTGATGAGTTTTATATACATACATTTGATGGTACATTAAATGATGATTATATCTAAATTTGATAATATTACATAAAGATTTAAAAAATATTACATAAGAATTTAAATCATCCCTTAAGCCATGTCCTAATTACATCCCCTTAAGGTCCATTTTAAAATAATGCTTTAAATAGTTAATATCTATGTTGTTATATGGATCCTAATTAGATTTAGAGGTTAATTTTTCGCACGTTTATCGACATAGTTTCCCCCCAAGTTATTCAATGGGGGGTTTGGGGGCAATGCCCCTTTCAAGGTCTAGGGGCAATGCCCTTGGCATGCTCCTTGTCATGATATAGGGCGGGGTTGAGGGGCAATGCCCCCAAAATTTCAAAAAACTTTTATTATTTTATAAAGGCATTGGGAGTTATGTTTTCTATTCGCTGACATGTTCTAACCATAATTTTGTAATCGACACAAGTCTTGATAAAACAACTAAGGGTTAGGGTTTTTTCTGTAGAGATTTTTGTAGCATTTTGCAGTAGTATTCAGTTGCAAGGGATTACTGGTTGTAATCGATTCGATTTACTAGATAATAATATTGGGCTCTCTGTGTGGTGGACACAATCCGAGTTTGGGTGAACCATGTTAAAATTGTCTCCTCTTTGTTTTTTATTTATTTGTTTTTCATTCCTCTGTTTAATATTTATTACATAATTTATATTTTTTGCATGCAATTCCTAACAATGTAGACTTGATATAATTTTGAAATAGAAGAACAACATATTAAATTAAATTGCAAAATGAAAATTTCATAAAACTTCATTTTTAACAATATCATGAATGCATAAGAATTTAAATCATCCCCTTAAGCCATTTCCTTTAATTAAACATCCCCTTAAGACATTTAAAAATCATGTCTAGGTATATTTGTTTTCTTCCTATGATATCTTACCAATTCTTGTTCACGATGTCTTCATTCCATTATAGGTGAATACTTTCATGCAATCTTATTTACCCTTGTCCTTTTATTTCCCATTTCTTCCTTTGAAAAAATACACTTTGAAAATTACACACCAACAAAATTCACTTCAAAATTCCTTCTTTGTGAAAAATGTGAATTATCCTTCAGATTTGATATGTAAAAAATGAAAAAAATATCTATATTTATATGAAATTGTTCATAGCCAAAAAAAATAATTGGCTAATAGGGGTTTCTATCGAACGTCAGGAGTTAAAATAGGCCATGTTCAATAGAACATGGTCAATATAAAAAAAGTTAGGCCCAGGGGTTTCAATAGAACATGGCTTCGATCGAACCCAAGGAGGTTCTATTGAACCCCTTTCGATAAAACATATATTCTATTGAACTTGCTTGTTAGAGGTCTCGCCCCAAAACTCTCTTGGTTTCTGCAAATTTCTGGCCTTCGAAGCTCAAATTGGGGGTTCAAATGGATCAATCTTGACAAACCCAAATGCATGATAGTATTACTTGAAACAAGTTTTCCAATGATTATTATTTTAATATATATTGAGTTTATTATTGTTTTTTTTTAGATTAATTAAACATAGGTTTCACACCAAACATCAACTTTTATGTTAAACACTATGGAAAAATATTAAACAAGTGAAAAAAATTCTTAAAAAATATCTATGTAATAGGTATTGAAGTTCTCTTTCCAACAAAAGAAAAATAAAATAAAATTGATACACACACAACAAGTTATGAACTACCAAATTAGCATATGTCAAAATTATAGTTAACACGAATTCAAAACTTAATAAAATATGAAATAATGAAGGTAATGTTTTGAAACCAATTGCAAACATTAGATATTGAGATGACAAAACTTAATTTGAAAGAATCACATTCATATCTATTTTAGGATAAAAGTTATGCCTTACCAAATGAGTATCACTCTTTAAAAATGTTGTTTACTCTAAAAAACTAGTTTTTGAGGCAAATAGAAAAATAGATACAAATTGATTCCAATTTTTTTTTTTAAAAATATATTTATAATCTACACACAAAATTTCACAAATCACTAGTTCACATCATCTACAAATTCCTTATGGTTTAGCAGTAATAGGTGTTTGAATGTGAAGTTTTTTCTTAAAATGATTATTTCTTTGTCAAAGTTGGCTAAAAAGTATAACCCACTATTGTGCAACCACCCAAATTTAGAATAAAATGATTTTTGATAGATGGATGAACGGGTCTAAATATTTATACTTTTTTATTTAATTAAGGTATTTTACCTTGGTTATTTCTCACCTAGGTCCTAATTACACATCACTTAAGCTTACCTAGGGATCCACATAGGAGTTGTTGGAGTATCTCCACTTTAGGTGGACTTATCATGTTACCATTTCCACTTTATGTGTTATCTCCACCTTTAGTTCCTTTATCATATTATAATATCCACCTTTCATAGTTGGACTTTTGCACCTTTAGTGGTATTATCATGTGATCACTTTTCCACTTTAGGTGGGATGATAGACTGCCACTTTTTGTCTCATGTCATAAGATTATGACAGTTGTCATAATCTTATGCACTCCTATGTTCTCACCTTGGCTCTATAACCAAGGTGTCTCCTATGTAATAATAATATAGTTAATCCATTTTTATTGTATCATTGATGAGAATACAATTTATTCTTGTCATATTCTCTCTTTATTGTTGTTGTGCTTTCCATTTTTCATCTAGATCTTCAGTGGCTACCTCCATAGCTGATTCTTAAAATACTTTGGTTAAATCCCTATGGTTCTCTAAAGGGGTTATCAATGCAAGAAGAAAGATAACAAAATCTTATGATGACAAAGAGAGCTTATCCAAAAGATCATTCACATTGCCAATCAAAGTTGGACCAATGGTGAAAGAAGTGGTCTTCCAAGTATTGGAACTTGATCTCACTTACAACATCCTCTTAGGATGACCATGCATTCATTCCATACAAGTTTCTCCCTCCATGTACCATCAATGCATCAAGTTCCCTCGAAATTGAGTTAAAATCGCTATCCCAGGAGAACCTAATCCATAACTATTGCAACAACATTCATCTTGAACCTGAATATACTCTTCCTATCAATGGAGAAGCTAGTTCATCCACATAATACATTAAATCCTAAATCATTAAAATCTTCCACCTCCAAGACACCCAAGTTCAAGGCCAACATCAAGGATAAAGGAATGGGATAATTTAACCTACAACAATCTATGTATATTAGACAACTTATGGACTCTCCTAAGACTTATGGTAGACCACAATAATCACCTCATGTGTCAAAATTTACCATCAAATGGGATCCTACCACCTTTACTAAATAGGGTGAGATGGAAGACAAAGAGTTTTTCAAAATGTTGTTCAAGGATCCAAAGCAAGATTCAGATCAAGATAATGGTAGGATACCTATTAAAAACTATGGTAAAGGCTTAAAAATTTTAGAGAAAAAGGGTATCATTTGATTGCACAAATAGGGAATTGTAGAACCCCTCTTGCCTAAATTATTACTTAAGAAGCAACAAAAAAAAGGATTGGTATATACACCCTTAAGATTGTGTGGATTTGATACTAAATGTCCTACATAATAAACATTGCAAATGAGCCCAACCAATTCTACAACTAATTTCAATGAATGGGAATGGGGTTTAGAGAAATAGTCTAGTGATTATGACCTTGAAGAAACCTTTAGAGAACCTAGTAAACCTACTTTTGAGGAAAAATTCATAGTTGGTCAAGCAAGAACCACATCAAGAACATATCATTCAATTCCACAAGATAAGCATGTTAGTGGTGAAGCATGGATAAAAAATTTATGGGATCCTTAAACCTCTACGTCTCAAGAGTTAGCGTATAAACCATGAAGGTTGATGACCCTGGGTACTAAGTGTGTCTCTAGTAGTGTCATTCAAACTACCTCTATAATAAAAATTTACAAGGAGAGTACCAGTGATGATTCTGATGATGTCATTTCTATCTACGAAGACTCATGCATCTTTACCATCTTAGCCTTTGACTTTGAATCAACTAATGGCCTTCCACTTATCCACCCTCAACTCATAGAATAGGACCAACAAGGACCTACCCAATTAGACACATTCCAAAATGACGAGGCTATAATCAATTACCTTAGAATTTGAGATGATTTTCCTATTGAGGACCATAGAGTAGGATTTGTCTTTGAACTCAATAGTCCAGCTTATTTTGAAGAGAGTACCAAGCATTTCAGTTGCAAAAATATAAAAAATAAATAAAAGGTCTCCTAGTGAAAACCACACTATGACAATTTTTTATCATGAAAAGGTAAAAATAAAGGATGCATCAGATGGTGAAAATCTCTCTAAGGTTCTAAAGGATGGAAGTCTTGCCACTATCCTCTTAATGATATATCATGATAGGTCATCTGTGTTAATAGAAGAGATAAAAGTGATTAATATTGGGATAGAAGAAAATCCTCATAACATCTTCCTTGCAACATCATTAATATAACATGGTCAACATTGGGACAAAATACAATCCTCTCTAGGCAATTGACACTCATTTGGTGGTTTTTGGTGGTTTTCGGTGGTTGACTATTGGTTTAGGGTTGTCATTGATGGCAACTCTTCATGGAGATTTGATCCGGTGGTCGTAATTCTTCATATCCAGAAGTAGGTGTTAACCGGTAGCTTATTAATTGGTATTTCATGAAGAACAAAACATTTTTGGGTCCGAAAGCTTTCCGGTGATTGCGGTGCATTGAATCATGTTAATCAGTAGCTTATTAATTGGTATTTTAGGAAGAACAAAGCATTTTTGGGTCCAGAAGCTTTCCGGTGATTGTGGTGCATTGAATCATGTTTGAGTTAATTGGGTCGACTTAGACACATCATTTTATTATTACTTTGGTGATCCAGTCAAGCTGACATGAGACTACATGTTACACTAGCAAGCAGACATGATGTATGATCTATTTTGTGGTTGCCGGTATATAATTTTGGTGTGGATGATCTTTTTCATGAATGATGTGATTGTATGCGAGTGAGAGGTGATCGAGAATCCATTGTAGCGTAGTTTCACGTGCACATTCTTGATCTGATAGCTGACTGAGACAAAGAACAGGGCAGAATAGATCAGAACAAGGAAGGTTATCCAGTCAGTGTATTCAATACTTAACTAAAACTCATCCAAGCATTGTAGATACTATTTTAGAGTTCATTTCTTGTAATTCATCACTACAACAAGTTTGTAAGTCAGTGAGACTTCCCTGAGGGTTGTAGCCTTCCGGGTTATTGTAATTGAGAAGTAAATTCTAGGCAGTGTGCCTGAATGCCTGTGCATTCCCATTTTGTAATATTGTTTTGCTACTGGCCATAGTGGAATAATATTGTGGGTTCAAATCCCACCATGGTTTTTCCCATTTGGGTTTCTAGGTAAAAATATCGATGTTATGATCTTGTGGCTATTTGTTTTATGTTTCTGCATGTCAGTTTCAAGTATTTTCTTCCAGTGGTTGAAAGTTAAATTTGAAAATCTGCTAACTGGTAGATCACTTATTCACCCCCCTCTCAGTGATCCATGATTCCAACAATTGGTATTAGAGCCTAGTTCCTTTGAGGAAGCTTAACTGCTTGAGGAAGGTCCAAAAGATTGATTCAATGGATTCCAGTTTTTAGAGACAACTCAGTGTGGCACTTGAGGATCTTGATGCAGTTAGAAATGAGATTTGTACCTTGAAGAAAAACCTTAATGTTGATGATGGTTTCATCAATGACTTGAAGGATCAAGTGAACAATTCAAGAGACAAGAGGAAATAATTGATGGACATGCTGAAGGAGAAAGAAGATCAGATCATGGAATACCAAGGTAAAGCTGATGAAGTTAACAAGCTTGAGAGAGACAATGCTTCCTTGAAGAATGAGATGTAATCCATTGTGATGAGGCTGAGTAAAGAGATTGAGGACTAGAAGAAGAATGAAGAGAATCTGACATAATCATTGAAAGAAAGAGCATATGAATTCTTCAAGCTTACCTATGAAAATGATCAATTGAAACTTGAATCAACATAGTCAAGGAATAATGGTAAAGAAATTGAAAGACAAATTGCTACCTTAAGGGATGAACTTGCTACTGCTAACAAATACAAAGAAAAATTCAAGGATAGCTTAGCAAGGCTTGATGAGATGTTGAAGAGTCGGAGAGATGGAAAGGACATGCGAGGACTTGGATTTGAGAAAGGTGAATCCTCTGGATCTAGACAAGGCAATGCAAAACCTGATTAGAAGAAAAGCAAGAATCCTCTAGTAAGACAACCTAATGCTCATAAATTCAATGGTAGATGCTTTACTTGCAATAAATTTGGTCATATGGAAAATCAATGCAGAAGTAGGATGAATAGTGCAATGAACAACATGAACAATGTTTCCACCTTTACTGATCAGTGTTTCATATGCAATAATTTTGGTCACAAGTCAAACATGTGTAGAGCAGTAATGAATAAATTATAGAATATAAGGTGCTATGCTTGTGGGATGTTTGGACATATCTCTAACCAGTATAGGACAAGACCAAATCAGATGAACTTCAGCCCTATGCAAAATCATGTTGTTTGTTGTGCATGTAACAAAACCGGTCACATTGCAAAATACTACAGAAGCAAGAACAAGGCTCTGAAAGACAAGAACAAATCAGATGAGAAGGGAAAAGGAAAGGTAGAAGAGATCAAAGACAAACATGAGAAGATGTGGGTTAAAAAAGATGAATCTAAAGCAGATAATGGGTCTGCACCCAAATCCGATGCAAGATCTTCATCCGGTAACTAGGGCTTTATGCCTTAAGGGGAGATTTTCATGCAGATTCTTAGAACCCCCTCTTCAGTGGTATGCAATTGATTCCAAAAGGTTGTAGAAGGATTAAATCATATGTGCAGATGTTATCCAGAAGTTTTAGAGAGGATTTGATGCTCCAGTATTCGACTTTGTGAAAATTATGGTAACCAGTTGCAACATTTATTGCAGTGGAGAACTAGGTTTTCAAAAGATTAAAGTACATTTCAAAGCTTCATTTTCCACAATACGATCAAGTGAATAGAGAAGAGAAGTAGAGAGAAGTGATTTGGCAATTTCAACAGCGATTTCAATGATCCTAAAGCGAATTTCAGCGCCCGATTGTGGATCAAGGTATTTATCTATTCAGGATTTTAGTTTTCGCAAACCCTAGCATTTGAAATGGCTTCTACTTCTAGTGTTGCTACCCCTTTGGTGTTTGAGATTAAGGATAGGGCCATACCTATATTGGGTAAGTGGACAAAGATGGTGGTCAAAAAGGGGGTATAAGTGGACACTTTTTTTCTGAAATCAAGTGAACCTGAACTTAGAGGCAAAATTTGAAAGTCATCCACTCAAGATATGAAGATAATCAAAGAAGAAGAAATATTGTATTACTCTAAATCTAGTTTCCAAACTACTAAACTTTTTCAAAATTGGATAAGATTAAGGGGGTCAAATCCTTCGCACATGAAAAACTAACCCTATTTTTTTCTGAAAAACATAACATAGTGTCTGACATGCGCATCAAAAAAGTCATAGTTAGGTTTAGTATTTTGACAAATCCTTTGGCAGAAAGATAGTTAAGAGTGAGCACTAGAAGATGTGTATTTTTTTGTAATTTTTTGTTGAGTATTTTTTTTTTATGATTTTTCCAATCGAGCACATCCTGAAAATTCGGTACCTGTTCATGCGCAAAGCATAAGTTGCACTAAACAAATCGAAAATAATTTTTTTTTTTTTTTAAATTGTAAAGAATCAAGTGCACTACAATAATATATAAAGTTTTTTAAATTTGGATACGTATATCAAAATTTATTCAAAAAATGGTCCACCTATGTCTGTGAGAACTATGGAGACACTAGTAAAAGAAATTCAATAATAATATGTTATTGTTGTTCAAATTGAAAACAAATTATATGGTTAGAAAGCTCAGAAGATGGGTGAAAATATGGTGGCAATTTTAGAAATACCCACTTTATGAAGTGTAAACCTGATGATGACAAAGTTGATAAAATAAAACAAGTCAAAAATGAGAGAAATGGAGGGAAATCAAACTTCCAATCCGTAGCTTTGTCATCCAGGCCTATTTCCAAGCCTAAATAGTCAAAAGCGCATACGGGGTACTTATGGTTTAAAAAGCGCATACGGGGTATGTATAGTGTAAGCAGCGCGTACGCGCTATTGTATAATATGATATTCTATGTATAATATGTGTATATACATATAATATATGTAATATATAATATGTGTATAATATGTGTATATACATATAATATATGCAATATATAATATGTATATAATATGACATTGTATATATAATATGTTTATATACATATAATATATTAAACATATATATACACATGTAAGTGTATCGTCTCTCCCTCTCAAATGCATACAAGGTCTCTCTCTCTCTCTCTCTCTCTCTCTCTCCCCTTCTCCCTTCCTCCATACCCCATCCCTCTTTCTCTTCTTCTCTCCCTCCATACCCCACTACAACTATGTCTGCACTTCTATAGAAGTAAGTGAATTTATTTCTTATCTGCAACTTCCTCTTTGATTTTTATCATGTATCCTCTCCTAAAAAAATTGACTAATGGATTTTTGTGTGTATATTGAATAGGAGGAATAGGGTTTGAAATTGAACCACAGGTGTATTACCATGACAAACAAGGAAACCTGTAGCAATATTCTTCTTGAATGTGTTTTTAATGAGCAGAGCAGATGTCGAAAATAGTGTCAACAAAGCAACATGATGAGTTAGAGTACCTACAATATGTTTTTCAAAAGAAAACAATAGGTAGGAAGAGAAAGAGGGAGAGTAACATAGATGATGTCCTATAGAATGATAGTGGTGGGTATGTGAGAGTTCCCATGTTGTTACACAATGCCTGTCACCTAAAGGAATTAAAGTTTGTTTTATGCATGGCAGTGGTAGTATATGATGATCATCACTTGTCAAATAGCTTGGAATGGTACATACCCATGAAAGAAATCAACTGTGTAATTCCTATAGTCACAATCGAGATTATTCTTATAACCTTGCAAATTTAATAGCATCATATGTTTTAGAACTTAGACAATACTCTTAGGGTTAGGTCAAGCTCTTACACTTGCTTTTAGTGAAGCCTCGTTGTTTGTTCGCTTGGAGTCTCGTTGTATGATGTTCTATTCATAATTTTAAATTTAATATATCATTTTATTAGCCCACTATATGACCCCTTAGGTGTCATTAGAGGTTGTATTGTTTCCTAAGAGGTCATATGGTATCTTGTGACCCCTTAAGACCCTTCCTCTTTCCCTCCCCCGTACTCTCCCCCTCTCTCTCTCTCTCCCTCTCCCTCCCTCTACCTCTCTCCCTCTCTCTCTCTCTCTCTCTCTCTCTCTCTCTCTCTTCCTCCATACCCCTTCTTCTCTCCCACCCCCCCTCTTCTCTCTCCCTCTCCCTCCCTCTACCTCTCTCCCTCTCTCTACCTTCCCTCCCCCGTCTCTCTCTCTCCCTCTCTCTCCCTCTCTCTCTACCTGCAATATGTTTTTTAGAAGAAAACAACAGGTAGGAAAAGAAAGAGGGAGAGTAACACAGATGATGTCCTATAGAATGATAGTGGTGGGTATGCGAGAGTTCCCATGTTGTTACATAATGCCTGTCACCTAAAGAAATTAAAGTTTGTTTTATGCATGGTAGTGGTAGTATATGATGATCATCACTTGTCAAACAACTTGGAATGGTACATACCCATGAAAGAAATCAAGTGTGTAATTCCTATAGTCACAATCGAGATCAGTCTTATAACCTTGCAAATTTAATAGTATCATATGTTTTAGAACTTAGGCAGTACTCTTAGGGTTAGGTCAAGCTCTTACACTTGCTTTTTAGTGAAGCCTCGTTCTTTGTTTGCTTGGAGTCTCGTTGTATGATGTTCTATTCATAACTTTAAATTTAATATATCATTTTATTAGCCCACCATATGACCCCTTAGGTTTCATTAGAGGTTGTATTGTTTCCTAAGAGGTCATATGGTATCCTGTGACCCCTTAAGACCCTTCCTCTTTCCCTCCCCCCTACTCTCCCCCTCTCCCTCTTTCTCTCTCCCTCTCCCTCCCTCTACCTCTCTCCCTCTCTCTACCTTCCCCCCTCTCTCTCTCTCTCTCTCTCTCTCCATCTCCCTTCCTCCATACCCATTCTTCTCTCCCACCCCCCTCTTCTCTCTCCCTCTCCCTCCCTCTACCTCTCTCCCTCTCTCTACCTTCCCTCCCTCATCTCTCTCTCTCTCCCTCTCTCTCCCTATCTCTCTACCTACAATATGTTTTTTAGAAGAAAACAACAGGTAGGAAGAGAAAGAGGGAGAGTAACATAGATGATGTCCTGTAGAATGATAGTGGTGGGTATGCGAGAGTTCCCATGTTGTTACACAACGCCTGTCACCTAAAGAAATTAAAGTTTGTTTTATGCATGGTAGTGGTAGTATATGATGATCATCACTTGTCAAACAACTTGGAACGGTACATACCCATGAAAGAAATCAAGTGTGTAATTCCTATAGTCACAATCGAGATTAGTCTTATAACCTTGCAAATTTAATAGCCTCATTGTTTGTTCGCTTGGAGTCTCATTGTATGATGTTCTATTCATAACTTTAAATTTAATATATCATTTTATTAGCCCACCATATGACCCCTTAGGTGTCATTAGAGGTTGTATTGTTTCCTAAGTGGTCATATGGTATCCTATGACCCCTTAAGACCCTTCCTCTTTCCCTCCCCCCTACTCTCTCTCCCTCTCCCTCCCTCTACCTCTCTCCCTCTCCCTCTCTCCCTCTCTCTCTCTCTCTCTCTCTCTCTCTCTCTCTCTCTCTCTCTCTCCTTCCCCCCATGTTCTCTCCCTCTCTCCCTCTCTCTCCCTCTCCCCTCTTCTCTCCCTCTCT